>NC_140502.1:11664233-11721733 GCF_964271855.1 Acomys minous
CCAGATCTAGCCAATGGTCAGAGCATTCTCCACAGTTGAGTGGAGAGTGGGATATGACTTTCTCACGTACTCTGGTGCCTCACATTTGACCATGTCCCCTGGAGGGGGAGACCTGGTGGCACTCAGAGGAAGGACAGCCCTTTACCAAGAAGAGACTTGATACCCTATGAGCATATACAGGGGGAGACAATCCCCCTCAGGAACAGTCATAGGGGAGGGGAATAAGGGGAAAATGGATGGGAGGATACAAGGGATGGGATAACCATTGAGATGTAACAAGAATAAATTAATAATATAAAAAGAAAAAAACAAATTTATTTAAGTACGTTCTTATGCTATTGCTGAAATTCGTAGGATTTTTATTTCTTTGGTTGTATTTCTTTTGAGACAGAGTATTACTATGTAACACACATTTCCACTGAAATTGTTATGTGAGTGAGGCTGGACTTGAACCTGTAACTCTCCTAAATCTACCCTTCGAGTAGTGGGAGTAGAGTGTACATCACCATATCTGGTCATCGATATTTCTTAATGATTGCTTTGCATATTTGCCTATATGTCTATGATTGTCTCTCTCAGTCAAGATTCTCCAGAAAATATCAGTCAAATAAGTCTTTGAGGACCATAAGGAAAAAGGGATGGTTAGTATTTCAGAACGCAAGCTACGGTGTACCTGAAAGCAAGTTCTCATTAAGAACATTAAGACTCTGGAGTAAGAGGCATTGCCCTCAAATACACAGCACTGGCCTTCAATGGACAACAAGACTGCAACTTCATGAAGGATGCCAACCCCTACATCACAGGCTGATGTTCTTTATGAAGGGATTTTTGACAACTTTCAGTGATGAATTGCCACAATTTTGGTAATGGTTTTAGAACAGTGGAAAGTTCCTTGAAGTAAAAATGGAAAAAAAAGAAAAGAAAAAAGAAAAGAAAAGTAACAAGAAGTGGTCAACTGGAATTCATACACTAAATGAATTCTTGCTCAAAGTCCCCACCTCTGATTACATCAAAGTAAAACTTAGATTCTCTCAAAGGAATCACGCAAAACATTTCTAACCTTTGCTCAGCTGCTCATTAAGTTCAAACTGCCAAACATGAATAATTGCTAGAAGTTTCTCACAGTGTTCTGCCGTGGGGATCAAAATCACTGGAGGCGTCCTAAACTCTCCACTGTTGTTGACATGGCATAACATGGTAACGGGCACGCTGAGGGGTATCAGTGGAGGTACCCTGTCCTTTTATAAGTTCCAGCATCGTGAGCTCACCTGTCCTGAGGACGGTCTGCACCAAACTCCAAGAAAATAATGGACCAGGTATGTATTCCTTGTATTCTCTCTCAGGGAGATAGACACAATGGGATCTTCTGTTGGGGAAGAGTCAGGACTGTCCTTCCTCCTGCAGTGAGTGTTTGCTTGTGTTAGCAGCCAGTCCCTGTGAGCAGCTTGTCCTTGCTATGGCTGAGTGCATAGAATTCTAGTCATTGTAGATCTTGATTAAAACCCACTTCTCCCTTCTGCACCTCACGGTGTCTTCTGAAGCCAACAGCAATAATTGTTGCCTCCAGAAGCCTCTACGGTTTAGTGAGAACAATTAAATGCTTGTGTCTCAAGTTACTTTCTGTCTCACTGATTGGCACTCAGATGGAAATAGCATTGATATGACATCTCTGTATGGAGGGCGGGTTTTTAGCTGATGGCTGGAAACCTGGTGTCCTACCTAGATCCAGGTAAAGATTCAGACTAAACAGAAGCACTCAAAATTTTAGTCTTGAAATAATATCTGTGCAGAGGGTTTAATAGTGACAGTGACCAAGATCTGAATGTGACTAGCAGAACCTAGAAACGACTCAGGAAAATCTCAGGGACATGACTACTTAGTAAAATAAGAAACAATTAAGATACAGAAAATTATAAATAAGTGAAACTCCGGCTACGGGAGATTTTTTTCTCACACAGAAGAGGATATACATGTAAACCTCGGTCCATCTGTGGGATCAGAGCACTAGCAACTTTTTCAGAAATGCATCAGATTCTGTCAATTCTGTTAATGAATAGTATGAAAATTACTCAAAAGCCAATACAACATTCTCCTGATGTTTAACTCGGGTACTAGTTTTATACTAAACATGCACTTGGGTTTCCTTAATACATTATTATAACATAAATAATGATGTGGAAATAAACTATAATGGTGAAAAAAATCACTGTCCACTAAAGCCATGTTATGTTCAAATGTAGGTTAGTCAGTTGTTTTCTAACATATAGTTCTGCTAGTCACACAATTTTCCCTTTTGAAGTAGGAGAAGGAACAGGATGTACAAATCATATTCTGAGTCAATATGCATGCAGTGTTTGCTTAGGGAAGTGCCTATGATGTGATACAGTAGTTTTTCCCAGATGAAGAAAATCCTCTAACTTAATTTATAAGCTCAGACACTTGAGAAGAGTCTCCACGTCAACACTGTCCCATATGATCACCACTACCATGTCCACTGAAGCCCTCTCCATTTCCTCTCAGAAGAAAGCCTTGAAAACGACAGAGGAGGTGGCTCTTCAGATCTTCTTGCTTTGCCAGCTCGCGGTTGGGACTGCGGCCAACATCCTTCTGTTTGTGCATAATTTCTCTCCTAGCTTGACTGGCTCTGGACAGAGGCCCACACAGGTGGTTCTCACCCACGTGGCCATGGCCAATGCCTTGATTCTCCTCCTCACCGCTTTTCCAAACAATATGGTTTTGGTTGCACGTAGGCATCAAACTGACCTCACATGTAAATCTGACTACTACACTCGCATGGTAGCCCGGAGCACAAACTTGTGCTCCACCTGTGTCCTCAGCACTTATCAGTTTGTCACTCTTGTTCCTGGTAACTGGGGTAGGGTGATGCTCCGAGGAAGAACTCCCGAGGTCCTGAGTTATTCCTGTTACAGTTGCTGGTTCTTCAGTATTTTAAATAATATCTACATCCCAATGAAAGTTACTGGTCCACGGAGCACACGCAATGACACTGACTCTAAAAGAAAGTGGGTCTGCACCACCTCTGGTTTAGGTGTTGAGGTGACCTTCTTGCGCTTTGCTCATGATGCAGTCTTCATCGGCGTCATGGTCTCCACTAGTGTCTCCATGGTGATTCTCCTGCATAGACACCGCCAGAGACTGCAGCACATTCACACCTGCAGTGATGACCAGAGAGCACCCCCTGAGACCAGAGCAGCCCACACTGTCCTGATGCTGGTGGTCATGTTTGTGAGCTTTTATGTTCTAGATAGTATTTGCATTTTCTTTCACACTTCTTATATAGCTTCCCATCTTTGGTTGAGTCGGATCAATGAAATTTTTACTGCAGGCTTCCCCACTCTTTCTCCCTTACTATTGATCTTCAGATATTCCAAGGATCCTTCTTCTGTGATCTTTCAGTGCTGTAAACCACAGTAAACCTTCCAAATACAGAAAACAGGAGTAATAGTAATAATAATAATAATAATAATAATAATAATAATAATAATAATAATAACAATAACAAATGCTCTAATCGGTAAAGAAAATCATCTCTTAAAATATTATTCTTTATTCTTTTTATTTTCACACATATAGGCAGTGTGTCTTCTTCATATCCGCACTTACTCTATGCCCTTTTCACTTTCCCCAGAACTTTCTAAAACATCTCCTCCTAATCATGTATTTCTTCTACATTTATCTATTCATTTTCTAACCGACGAGTCAAAGTGGCATTGCCATACGCACAGGGGTATGTGCCCTTCAATGGGTTATGAGAAACTCAGCAGCATCCATAGTTCAAAAAAAGTGATCCTCTCTCCCGTCTCTGGCAGCTCTCCACTGGCAGCAGCTTCCCAGCTAGGGATGGAGTCTCAGAACCCTCTTTCCCATCTCTTGCTTGAGGGATGTTTGTGCAGCTTGTCACTGTGCTTATACGTTAATGTTTGCAACCGCAATGTTATGGTGCCTATTACATGTAATCCTAATGCCTGGGACACTGCGTAAAGAAGATAGACTGCCCTTGAGTTCAAGGCCAGCCTGTGATGGACAGTGAATTGCAGGACAGCCTTTGATGCAGAATGAGATGCAAATAAATAAGTTTTACCATGATTTATTTGGACTTCATCACATACCTTTTCAACATCAATAGAAATGATTATCTGGTTTCTGCCCATAGGTTTTATTTATATATTGTGCTATATCTATTAATTTAATTCAAACCAATCTTGCCTTTCAGGGATAAGCCTCACTAATCATAATGTATGATCTTTTTAATGCATTTATAAATTCAGTTTGTAAGTGTTTACTTGAGAATATTGCATCTATCTTCATCAAAGAAATTGGACTGTGGTTTTCTCTTTACTTCATGTGGGTACGAGGACAGCACTGGCTTCATAAATAAACTTTGGTCCATCAGTTCATAATGTAGAACAAATAGTTCTTTTATTATTGTTATTTATTTATTTACTTTACATCCCAATCACAGCTTCTCCTGCCTTCTCTCCTACAAGTCCCTTCCTCTCACCTTACCAACCCCCCATCTACCCTCTTCCCTCTAAATCAGAAAAGAGGGATGGGCTCCCATGGATATCAACTCCCATTGGTATATCAAATTGCAGTAAGACTAGGCAGATTTTCTCCTATTGAAGCTACAGACAAGGCAGCCCAGTTAGGGTAAATGGATCTGAAGGCAGGTAGCAGTGCCAGAGACAGCCCTACTCCTGCTGTTAGGACTCTCACGTGAAGACCAAGCTGCATGACTGTTACATATGTGCAGAGGGTAAGCCTATCCCATGCATGTTCTCTGGTGGGTGGTTCAGTCTCTGTGAGCCACTATGGGCCCAGGTTAGTTGATTCTGTGGGTTGTCTTGTGATGTCCTTAACCCCTCTTGCTCTTTCAACCCTTCCTTCTCCTTTTCCACATTCTTAATTACTGTAAAGTCTTCCTTGAGACTTTGGTAGGTAGGATTCAGCAGTGAAACCACCTGGGCTATTCTTTGAGGGAAGCTTTTAATAACAGGTTCAGTCTCATTGCTTACAATGGATCTGTTTAAGTTATTTATATCATCAGGGCTTGGTTTTGGTAGATGACTGCTTTTAGAAATTCTTCAATTTCTTCTGGGTTAACCAGCTGTGTAAATATTATTTACCATAGAAATTAATGACGCTCTGTATTTCATCACAGTCCATTGTAATGACAACCTTTTGATGTCTAACTTTTCTAATTAGCATCTCCTCCCTCTTTCATTTGGTCAGATTAGCTACAGACTTGTCAATCTTAAGTTTGTCAAAGAACAGGCAGCCTTCAAAAAAAAGAAACACAAACAGGCAATAACCATTTAGTAAAGTGTTCGATATCCTTAGCCATCAAGGAAAAGCAAATTAAACTCTGTGAGATACCACCTCACCTCTGTCAGAAATGCCTGTCACCAATAAACCTGACAGCAAAGGTTGGAGAAAATGGAGATAAGGAAACCTCACTCGGTATTGTGGGAGTGCAAATTAACACAACCATTGTGAAAATCAGTTTTGAGATTTCTCAAAAAAAATTAAAAATAGAACTGCTACATAATCCTTCCATTTCTCTCCTGGGAAAACACCCATAGATTGCCACATCCCACAATAGAGGGGTTTTTTTTTTTTGCACCCATATGAGGTTTTTGCTGCTTTATTCACTATAGAAAAGTATCAGAATCAACCAAGTTGTTCATCACAGATGAATGGATAATGAAAACTTGATAAACGTGTAAAATGGAATACTACTCAGCTCCAGGTAAAGATAAAACCACAAATCTTTCCGGAAAATTGATGCACTTTTATTGTGTGCTAGTACATGAGCTTACACAGTCTCAAAAAGAAAAAACTAACATGCTCTTCTTCAAATATGGAAGCTAGCCAATACCATGTATGTGTAATATACATATATATAGTTTCTATATAAATAGTATTTATATAATATATATTACTTGTACATGTGTGTGGGATAATACGTAGAAAAAAAGTTTAAATATAAGAGGATGAAAAGAAGCTGAATACAGGTTACAACACAAATTTGAAAGACGATCTAAAGTCATTGTTTTGCTAGTTCTAATTCTGTCGTGGATTTTTTTGGTTTGGGTGGTTGGGTAAGTGAATAAAAAATATATCCAAAAATGAAAGTGTAAAATTCAATGTGAAACTCCATAACTCCCGTTCTAACTGGTTGTTCTATCCATATAGGAGTTTGGTGACATCCTTCCCTGAGAAGAGAGGAAGAGAGAGCGGACACTTGGGTGGGATGGAAGGGTGGGAGAGAGGGGCTGGGATCAGGCTGTAAAGTGATTCAATAAGTAGCTAAAGGGAAAAAAATGAGTTTTTGAGTTGTATAGTTTTGACGTATGGTTAACTTTAGTGCGTGATTTTCTTTATTTCCAAGAGTATTTTCATAATAAAAGTTTAAAAATATTTCCTCACATACAATGCACAGTAGTTCTATTTACACATCTATGCACATGTGCATAATCATGATAATAACAATCAAAAATGATGCTATCAATTTGGCAGTGAGGGACATGGGAGGTGTTTAGGGAGAGATCATAGGAGGGGCCAGAGAGAAAAAGAGGGAATGGTGGAAGCGATAAAAATTTTATTTTCATTTCAAATTTTTTAAAAGTAAAACCACAATGTGGTTAGGGCACTGTATTGGAGACTCTGCCAACATACTAAAAAGGACACATCGTATTAGTAAATTCCCTTTGTTGAGGGAATGCATCTAAAAGATATATTTCTTAAACATATTTAAATTTTTAAATATTGGCCACATGTTTTATATGGATAATAAGTCATATGCATGCATGCATGGACAGTTAATTTTGAACTGATCTACCTAAATTTTACTATAAAGATTTTGTGGGTGTGTGGGTGTGTGGGTGTGTGGGTGTGTGGGTGTGGGTGTGGGGGTGTGGGTGTGGGTGTGTGGGTGTGTGGGCGTGTGGGTGTGGGGTGTGGGTGTGTGTGTGGGTGTGGGTGTGTGGGTGTGTGGGTGTGTGGGTGTGGGTGTGTGGGTGTAGGGGTGTGAGTGTGTGGGTGTGGGTGTGTGGGTGTGTGGGTGTGGGTGTGTGGGTGTGTGTGTGTGGGTGTGTGGGCATGTGGGTGTGGGGGTGTGGGTATGTGGGTGTGGGGGTGTGGGTGTGTGGGTGTGTGGGTGTGTGGGTGTGTGGGTGTGTGGGTGTGGGTGTGTGGGTGTGTGGGTGTGTGGGTGTGGGTGTGTGGGAGTGGGTGTGTGGGTGTGGGCGTGTGGGTGTGGGTGTGTGGGTGTGTGGGTGTGTGGGTGTGGGGGTGTGGGTGTGGGTGTGTGGGTGTGGGTGTGTGGGTGTGGGTGTGTGGGTGTGGGTGTGTGGGTGTGGGTGTGTGGGTGGGGTGTGTGGGTGGGGGTGTGTGGGTGTGGGGGTGTGTGGGTGTGGGTGTGTGGGTGTGTGGGTGTGGGTGTGTGTGTAGACAAATAAAGAGTCTATGAGGGTTGAAGAATTGGTTTGATGGTTAAAGTGCTTGCGAGATACCATTCTTATGTTTGTCAAGTGAATTTTACTTTACATAATAAAAGATCAAAGCTAATTTGAATCATCTCTCTTTTTATCTAATTAAGTTGCCTGAAGACATGTCAATACTGATCATCTTTTAAAAGCATGAGTTCTTTTTTAAATGGAGGAGCGGATCTAGCAGAATGGGGAGGTGGTGTGAGGTACTGGGAGGAGTGGAGGCAGTGGAGGCTGTGTTTGAGATATATTATGTGAAGAATAAATAAAAAAGAAAAAGGAAAGAGTAGGCTGGGTAGAGGCAATTAGATCAAAAGAAAACATGGAATTATGCCTCTCCATGAAATTGGAAGAAATAAAGAAAATCAGGATTAAATTAATGAAGTCAAAGTGAAAAAATACCCTAAAGTTAGTGGACACAAGAACTCATGCTTTTTGAACACTGGTGTCCCATATTTGACCACGTCCCCTGGATGGGGAGACCTGGCGGCACTCAGAGGAAGGACAGCAGGTTACCAAGAAGAGACTTGATACCCTATGAGCATATACAGGGGGAGGTAATCCTCCTCAGGAACAGTTATAGGGGAGGGGAATAAGGGAAAATGTGAGGGAGGGAAGAATGAGAGGATACAAGGGATGGGATAACCATTGAGATGTGATATGAATAAATTAATTTTAAAAAAATTTTAAGCCTCTGCATCTACTCCCATCAGATGCTGAAGAAAGCCCATCTGATAACAACTGGGCAAGTCACTGATCCATGGGTATAGCAAAATACCATTAGTAATCATTTCATTGACTTTGGAGTGTTATCCATAACAGCCAAAAACTGTATATAACCCAACTGTCCTTCAGCTGAAGAATGGATAAAGAAACTGTGGTACATTCACACAATGGAATCCTACACAGCTACTAAGGACAATGAAATTCTGAAACTTGTAGGCAAATGGGTGGAACTAGAAAAGATCATCCTGAGTGAGGTAACCCAGACACAAAAGACAAGCATGATATATACTCACTTATAAGTGGATAACAGGGGCTGGAGAGATGGATCAGTGGTTAGGAGCACCGCCTGCTCTTCCAAAGGTCCTGAGTTCAGATCCCAGCAACCACATGGTGGTTCACAACCATCTGTAATGTGATCTGATGCCCTCTTCTGGCCTAAACTTGTACATACAGGTAGAATACTGTATGCATAATAATAAATCAATAAATGTTTTTTTAAGTGGATATTAGCTGTAAAGTACAGGATAACTATGTTACAATACACAGAGCCAAAGAAGCTAAGTAACATGGGTTTATGGGCAGAGACATGAATCTCACTGAGAAGAGAAAGCAGAATAGGCTTCAGACGTGGATGGGGAAAGGGGACTGGATAGGATGGGATGAGGATGGGAATGTGGGGAGGATGCAAGGAGAGAGTATTGAGAAAGACAACTGGAATGGTAGGAGCATCTCTGGGACAAGCTAGAACCCTAGGACTATGGAAATTCCCAGGAACGATTGAGGTTGATCCCGGCTGAGACTCCTAGCAAAACTGGCCACCTCCTATAACCAGGCAAGACTTCCAGTGGAGGGATTGGGACACCAACCCAGCCTCAGACCATCGACCTACAATTTGTCCTGCATAAAAGACATGCTACTGTAGATGTGGTACAAGAAAGTTGGGGAGTGGCCAACCCACTCACAGGTAAATGAGTGGAATTTTTTAAAAAATCATCCTGAGTGGAGTAATTCAGACAGAAAGACAAATACAGTATTATTTGGTTATATGGGTATATTAGTTGTTAAGTCAATGATAAGCCAGCTACAATCAGTAGAACAACAGACACTAGGTGTAGAGTAAGAGAGTAGGGGGTAGAGCTGGATGGTGTTAGGAAAGGGAAGTAGAGTAGACAGGTAGTTATGGGTTGGTGGATGACTGGAATGGGAAGAGCAAGGGGGGAAGTGTTGGGGAGGGACAGTTAAACAAGGGACATTTGAGGGACAGTATGGAGGCCTACTACAGTAGATGCTTCCTAAAATATATGCATAGCTAAACATGATCTAAATGAAATCACAAATAAAGTGAGATATAAAGCCCCAATAGCCATCTCTTGTCACCAACAGATGTGGCCAGTCTTGGGGTTGGGTTACATCTAACTGAGTTGTCATCCAAACCTGTCCCAAAGGAATCCATAGATAACACAGGGTCTTGTCAGGACTATAGCTTGCTTTCCACAACCTTACAGCAGGGCCTGTTACAGAAAACAACACCTACCCAACTCAATGAACATGGAGAAGTCAAGGTGGTGCCTATGGAAAGCCATCATCCCAAATTCCAGTATCTTTGGTAAAGGAAGACACTCTGCATGCTACCAAAAGAAAAATATAAACACCAAGTCAGCCACACACCTTCCGATCTACAAAGATGTCTTGCCTGCAAGATATGCTAGTGCAATGGTGGCACAAAGTTTGTAGGAGTAACCAGTCCTAGCACTTGGGAGGCGGAGGCAGGTGGGTCTCTGTGAGTTCGAGGCCTGCCTCGTCTACAAAGTGAGCCCAGGACAGCCAAGGCTACACAGAGAAAACTTGTCTCGAAAAACCAAATATATAATTTGACTTAAGGCCCACTCCACAAGATGGAACCCATACCCAACTCTGCTTAGGTGGCCAAGTATCTGAAGTAATACTAGTGCAAAAGAAAAAGTAGCAATAAAATGACTCCTAATGACATTTCTGCTATGCTCATAGGTCACTGCCTTGCTCAACCATCATCATAGAAAACCCCTCCTGCAGCAGATGGAAAGAAACAGAGACCCACAGCCAGACATTATGCAGAGAGTAAGAGACCCTCAAACACTCAGTCCTGCATAAACCAGGGGGGGAGGAGCACACCTTCAATCCCAGCACTTACTTAATGAGCGAAGGGGAATCAGGAGTTCTTTAAAGTCATCTTTAGCTATGCAGAGAGTTCAAGACCAGCATAAGACACATAACAGCCTGTGTTAAAAACCATTTTTAAGTATATAAAATAGGAAATAAGCAAGCATAAACCCAAACTACTTTATTTTTAAATATATTTTATTAAGTTATTCATATTACATCTCAACTGTTATCCAGTCCCTTGTATCCTCCCATTCCTCCCTCCCTCCCATTTTCCCCTTACTCCCCTCCCCTATGACTGTGACTAAGGGGGACCTCCTCCCCATGTATATGCTCATAGTGTATCAAGTCTCTTCTTGGTAGCCTGCTATCCTTCCTCTGAGTACCACCAGGCCTCCCCATCCAGGAGACGTTGTAAATATAGGGCAACAGAGTTCGTGTGAAAGTCAGACCCCACTCTCCACTCAACTGTGAAGAATGTCCTGTGCATTTGGAGGAACCAGGCCCGACTGGGCTGCCTGCCTGTCTTGCTGTTTCATGTCCTGTTTCTAGCAGCTTCCATGTCTGTGTTTATCTTGGTCAGCTAGTCATGTTTATAGCTCTGAGAACACGCCCCTCCCTTCCTGGAGACTTGTCCTCCTGTGTGCAATCACCTCTTGAGGGATTTCACCTGGGAGGAGGATTCCTGTTTTGCTGCCTATAAGAAGGCTCTTTGGAACTCTGTAAAGGAGAAGAATAAACCACTGCCGTGGCTGCTGCTGCGGCTGCTGCTCTCTTAGCACGAAGGACCCACTGTGTTATTGTGTGTGTGTGTGTGTGTGTGTGTGTGTGTGTGTGTGTGTGTGTATGAGTTAAATCCGCAGTCCCTCACCCTCGACTCGGTACCGCAGTGGTGCGGGTGCCACATCCATTGGATAGATCTGGGTAGGGGTTTGATTGTCCTTGGTGGGTGCCATAGTTTGAGCAGAACCCCTGTGCCCAGATCTGACCATCATAATGTTAACCCGAACTGCTTTAAAAGATCAATGTTATAAATACCTAAACTGAAATTAATGGAAAATATGGAAAGGAAGGGTAAAAAGGAAAGAAATGAAGACAGAGGTTACACGGGAACTGGGGAAATAAGGTAAGAAGAATGACCAGAAAGTCTATGTAAATCAAAGACGGGAGAATGGGGCTGGAGAGATGGCTCAGTAGTCAAGAGCTGCTCTTCCATAAGACCTGGGTTCAATTCCCACCATCCACACGGGAGCTCACAGCCGTGTGTAACTCCAGTTCCAGGTGACCTGATGCCCTCATACACAGACATCCACATAAGCAGGACACAAATGCACAGCAAGTAAAAATAAATAAATAATTTATAAGCCAAAGAATTAGAGAGTAAAAGACAGAGGTTAAATTTCTTTTGAACACATAGACCACCCCTCTACAGGCTCGATCCCTGTGCCAGTGTCATTTGGGGGGTTTCAGATTTTTACTTTCCATTTTTCACTCACTTCCACTAAATGAAAACCAAAAAATATTCCAGCCCTCAAAGTTCAGTATCATTCATTTTAAGAATTCTGATCTTTTATTAGGATCATCTCATTTTCCTAAATGACCTCCATGATTTTTCCCTTTACTTTTGGACTCTATTAGCTTGTACATGAGAGTGTGATTTTAACTTTTTCAACTCAGTGTTCCTGCTCTGACAATCAGTTGGCTGAAAATTTCATAATATCAGAAAGTTTTCAGACTGTATTTCTTTAATTATTTTTTCTATTTTCCTGTGTATTCCTTTTACACTGTTTAAGTGTCTGTCTGTGTGGGTGCGCACACGCGCGTGTGTGTGTGTGTGTGTGTGTGTGTGTGTGTGTGTGTGTGTGTGTGCATGCATTTATGTGTATTTGTGTGTGTGTATAACCCAGCACCCACTGGCAACTCATATCTGTCTGTCGCTCCTGTTCTGGACAATCTGACTCCTTCACACATGCAGGCAAAACACAATGGACATAGAAATGAATAAATAAAAACTAAAAGTTTACAACTTTGCAATGGTCCGCATGCACAGCTATCCCTGCATGCAAGTGATCTTCAGGCTGGGCACAGCTCCAAGGCCACAAAAACTCAACAAAGAACAGACTTAGAGAGATCGCTGTCACACCTGTGCATTTCTAGGCCAGCCTTGGCAGCCCAGAAGTCTTGTTCACTGCAGGTTTTCACAGTATTTCCTAATTGATGGTCCACACCTGGCTGGTGATTTCAGAACTCCTGGGCCAACAGGGAAGGACCTCACAGCACAAGATCTGGAGGGTTCACAGGCAAGGAGCTTCTCCACACAAAACCTCAATGTCATATAGCTACAGATGCCATACACTACATGAGAGAATAAGCTATGTCATCACTTGCCAAGGTTCCATGTAGATCTGAGTGACGTCACAAATGCTTGTGGAGGGCTACTGAGATGGCCCGTTTGGTTAAGGTGCTCTGTCATTAAGCCTGATGACCTGAGTTCAATTTCCAGGACCAGCACAGTAGAAGGAGGGAACCAACTCCTGCAAATTGGTCTTTCCTACACACTAAGGAAATAAATAAAAGTGTTCTAAATAGATAAATATTTGGGAGATTTATGGGATCATAGTGGTGGAGGAGGTGTAGACATAAGTACTTCCTAGATCAGCGTTTTTCAACTTGTGGGTTATTATTTCTTTGGGGGGGGGGATAACTGAATGACCTTTTCACAGGGGTTGCATATCAGTTATCTTAATGATTCACAACAGTAGAAAATGTGCAGTTATGAAAGAGCAACAAAATAAATTTGCAGTTGGGGAGGTCACACAACATGAAGAACTGTGTTAGAGAGCCACAGCATTAGGAAGGTTGAGAACCACTGGTCTAGATCCTCAACCCCAGACTCTGGAAGCTGAAATCACCTGGGCATCCCTAACCATTGCTGAGGACCTGTCCCCACCTGCAGCAGTCTGCCCAAATCAGCCAAGTGTTCTGGGTACTGTTGCTGACTGTGACTCCTCCCGTCATGCACAACAAAGAAAAAGTGATGGTGCTCTCAGTCACAAAAGGGGCAAATACAAAAGATGTCACATCTATCTGTCTTTGTAAATTAGGAATTAACTCAATAAAGAGGTCCAAAGCAGAGGCCCCAAAACCTTATGATGAAAGAAATATAAAGTTTATATAAAAATCTGACCATCTCATTATCTATTTATACACACATTTTATATATATATATATTATACACTTATATTTTTTCGGCACCCATTCAAAGCTGCCCACTGAATGGATGAGACTCAGATAGGATGGAACCTTGTATATTTTTCAATAAATATACCCAATTAGGAATTCCTGTGAAAACCTGCAGTGAGCAAGACTTCTGAGGTGCCAAGGCTGGCCTAGAAATGCACAGGTGTGACAGTGATCTCTCTTAGTCTGTTCTTTGTTGAGGAGGATTTAAAAAGATACCTCTTTTAAAAGTATGTGTGTGTGTGTGGTGTGTGGTGTGTGGTGTGTGTGTTTTCCTCTGTCTACATGTAGAGGTCAGAGGACAACTCAAGAGAGTCAGTTCTTTCTTTCCACCAAGTGAGTGACTCCCCAGGAGCAAACTCAGGTTGTGAGGCATTGCCACAGCTTTTTTTTTTCTTTTTCTTTTTTTTTCTTTTTTGCCCAGGGTGGGTGGTGCTGCATGACATTAACAACATTGGACTGAACAGGGGACAGTGATAACTCTAGCTCCATAGTGCATTTGACTGACAAGCTCAAGGACCATACCATACTCAGATAGCTATTATGTGTGTGTGTGTGTGTGTGTGTGTGTGTGTGTGTGTGTGTGTCTGTATGTGTGTGTGTGTGTGTGTGTGTGTGTGTGTGTGTGTGTGTGCTTTGATCAATATAAAGTTTATGTAAAAATCTGGCCATCTCATTATTTATATATAATATATATATACATATATATATTATACTTACATTGTTTTTAGACACCCATTCAAAGCTGCCCACTGAATGGATGAGACTCAGATAGGATGGAACCTTGTATACTTTTCAATAAATATACCCACATTAGTTTAATCTAGACCTTAGGCATAACAAGTGATTAATAATAACTTATAATAAAATAGAGGAACATTAATTGTACACAGTAAAAGTCATTTAATACCAACGAGTTCTTTATTCCTGGGATGTACCACTTTTTAAAATTTACTATATTTATTTATTCACCTACATATTGTGTGTGAGTGGATCAGAGGACAATTTACAGAAGTTTTCTCCTTCCACCAGGTGGATCGCAGAGATCAAACTCAGGACCACAAGGCTTCACATCAAGTACAACCAGCTGAGCTGTCTCACTGCTATTCCCTCATCAGTTTAATATTTTCAAACCGTACTTGACATTGGGTTGCCTAAGGCGAGGAAAGAAAAGAATGAACCTTGGTAATCACAGTTAGAACTTGAAATTTACCCACAAGTGCTGTACACACCTGCAGTCCTAAGTAGCAGAGGCTGAGGCAGGAGGAGACCGAGTTGAAGGCCAGCCTGGACTACACAGTCCATGGAGAGGGAGACAGAAAAACTGCCTACCCTCATTTTCATGCGCCTCGTAAATGCTAAGTAGTGACAACACACACAGAATGATTAAGAACATGCAAAGATGACAAAGGGATCCATCTCAGCTTCCTTTTCGGAGATATTGGAGGGGTTCCGAAGAGTCAGAAGCCTCGGAGATCCCCGAGCTCATCCAGAATCCTCAACCCAGATTCATCACAATATCAGCTACTTCCTAGAACACCAGGACCTGCCAAACCCACCTAACCTCCAACAGCAATCACATTTGTCTTCCTTTTGCCAAAAGCCCCCCTCGACCAATGAGAAGAAGTGACACATCGGCCAATCCCATGGCACCATAGACTTTTTCTCCCCGGCCCAGCTGCCATATATAAGGACTAACCTGGACGCCCCACAGCGGTGAGTCAGTAAGTCTTGTCTCCAGCTTCCTCTCTTTGTATACAGTTATTTTCTTTTTGAGGAGGGGGGGGGTGTTTGCACTTCGTTTTTCTTCCTCTTTTCCTCTTTCTTATTCCGACTCACTAGGACTACTTGGCTCCTATGTCCTGGCTGTTTGGACTTACTTTAGCAGGGTAGCCCAGCCACTTTGTGGTTCTTATGTACTTATATTTAACTTTTTAAAGATTTATTTATTTATTATGTATACAGTGCTTGCCTGCATGACAGAAAAGGGCATTAGATGACATTATAGATGGTTATAAGCAGCCATACGGTTGCTGGGAATTGAACTCAGGACCTCTGGATGAGCAGTCAGTGTTCTTAACCACTGAGCCATCTCTCCAGCCCTATATTTAACTTTTTAACTTTATTTTTTTATTTCTTTAAGGAAAGCAAAAATCACCCTGGCCGAAATCCTCCAACCACCTGCTGTAACTGGATCCACAGAAAATCCTGCTGACTTCATCTGGCTCTTCCCGACTTCAAAGTAAGTAGAGGGAGCACACGTGATGGTCATCTGGGCTGGAGACCTCGGAGGAACAGGCGCTCCTGAGGCCTCCCAGATATAAAGGCAAAATAACATGCATTGGCATCCTGAGGGCTGGATACCTGAGAATGTACAGGGTAGAGATATGTATTTATATTCATGAGTGTGAGACGGAGAACCAGGAGAACTCACAGAGAAGCAGGCGGGTGTGGACACACCCAGTTGTTGTGTCTAAACCCTTCACGTGGTTCGTGCCCGCATCAAGAGATCCCTGATGCACCATTTCAGTGGTATAATCCTTTAAAGACCCCCCCTCCCACCCTGGCTAATAGGTAAATGAGTGGGCAAAAACTGTCTTTTCATGCCAATAAGGCCTGGTTGTTGTTGTTGGTGGTGGTGGTGGTGGTTTTGTTTTTTGTGAGGGGGGGTTGTTTGTTTTTGTTTATTGTTTGTTTCGAGACAGGGTTTCTCTGTGTACCCTTGGCTGTCCTGGACTCTCTTTGTAGACCAGGCTGGCCTCGAACTCACAGAAAACCACCTGCCTCTGCCTCTGCCTCCCAAGTGCTAGGATTAAAGGCGTGCAGCACCCCTGCCTGGCTAGCCTGGTCTCACTTTTTATAGCCCAGGCTGGCCTTGAACTCACAGAGTTCTACCTGCCTCTGCTTCCCAAGTTCTGGGATTACAGACATTTGCCATGGTGCCCAGCTTTACTGATGGCTGGAGTTTTGAGTTGTGGCTTCTGGGCTAAATAAATACAGCAGAGTCCTGACCTCTAATACTTCAAAATGTGGCCAAAAAAACTGTTAGAGAATTAGTCGTTCTAAGGTTAACTGTGTCGACCTGGAACACGTGGAGACCATAAAGGGATAATCAAGGAGTTAAGTAGCTGCAAGGAAAACAGACAGTGGCAGAGATTTTCAGCAAACCAGGAGCTCAGAAGAGGCAGGCCAAGGGTTCCCTGTGAGGGAGCATGACTCTGCTGACCCCTGACTTGGAACCTCTAGACTCACAAAGTATGAGGTGATACAATTCTTAAGAGTTTTTGGTGTTATTGGAGTTGGTTGGCTTGAGGTCGAGTATCTAGTACTGTGGGCTAGCTGCAAAAATCACTGCATAGCCAAGGATGCCTCTGAACTTCTAATCCCCCTGCTTTCAGATCCCAGGTTCTGGTTGCAGGTGTGCACCACCACGCCTGATTTTCTGTGCTGCTAGGGATAGAATCCACCTGCCTCTGCTTCCCCGACGTCTGGGATTAAAGACATTTGCCATGGCGCCCAGCTTTGCTGATGGCTTTTGTACATGCTAGCAGTGAACTCACATCCTTAACCAAATCTTAGTTTATGTCATTTCGCTATAGAGACCCCTGCAAATTTACCTCTGAGTTCACCACAAGTGAGCCATGGTTTATGTTCTGAAAATAAAAAACGCTGTTTTTTCAGAACCACAGTATGTCAACGCCACAATATGAACAGTGGCAGGGTACAGCTACCCAACATAATAAATTTTTGTTGTTTTGTTTTGTTTTTTCAGGACGGAGTTTCTCTGTGTAGCCCTGGCTGACTGGGACTCAAGTTGGAGACCAGGCTGACCTGAGCTCAGAAAGAACCACCTGCCTCTTGCCTCCCAAGTGCTGGGGTTAAAAGGCCGTGAGCCACCACACCTGGCCCAACATAAGAGCTTTAACGTTTAGCCTGGCGTGATGGCACATGCCCTTGGTCCCAGCACCAAAGACAGATAAAATAATAATGAATGACAAAAAAAATTTAAAGTCAGTAGATTCTTTGAGAGGCCACAAAACGTCTAATTAAAAATAAATATAAATAAATAAGAAAGCAGATATATTGTCACATGAGAAACATCATCCCCACACTCAGGAAGCACAGTAGGCTCTGTGAGTTCAAGGCCAGGCTGGTTCTCCAGAGCCAGTTCCAGGACATCCAGGACTGCACAAGAAACCCTGTTTAAAAAAAAAAAAGAAACTAAGAAGACTGGGTGTGGTGAAGCCTTCCTTTCATCCTAGCAGAGGCAGGCAGTTCTCTGAGTTCCAGGACCACTGGGTGAGGACAGCTGGGTCTACAGTTTCAGTTCCAGGGTAGCCAGGGCTGCACAGGGAGACCCTGTCTCTAAAAACCAAAAACAAATGAGCAAACTCACTTAATGTTTTATTGTTGTTAAGTGTCTAGGTGTGTTTTCATAGCAGTTTTTATATTAAAAATGTGTTAACATTTCTTTGGTTTTTTTTTTACATTTATTTTTTAATTTTATATCCCCGTTGTATCCCCCTCCCTTGTCATGTACAGTTCCCACCCTCCTCCCCTAGTCCTCAGAAATATGGAGCCCTCCTCCCCTACCATCTGACCCCAACCTATCAAGTCTCACCTGGACTACTTGTATCCTCTTCCTCTGTGGCCTTGCCACAGGGAGAAGTGATCAACGTGTAAGCACCAGAGTCCATGTCAGAAGTAGTCGATACTCCTTGTACTATGAGACCCAGCTGCCTATCCACTACATCTGAGCAGAGAGTCTTGGTCCACATCATACATGGTCCTTGATTGGTGCATCAGTCACTGCACTCCCTACCCCCACCCCACCCCCACCCCACCCCCCGCCGCTCCTCTGCCCAAATGTGTTGGCTCCATTGGTCTCCTTGTGGAGCTCCTGTACCCTCCAGGTCATTTTGTTCCCCGACTCTTTCATAAGACTCCCTGCTCTCCACCCCAAAGTTTGGCTGTGAGTCTCAGAATCTGCTTTGAGCCACTGCTGTGCGGGGTCTTTCAGAGGACCTCTGTGGTGGGCTCCTGTCCTGTTCCTTCTCCTCAACTGCTTCCAGTGTCCTTTCTGTTTGGTTATCCTGTATTATGTGGCTAATATCCACTTATAAGTGAGTATGTACTATACCTGTCATTCTGGGTCTGGGTTACCTCACTCAGGATGATCATTTCTAGTTCCATCCATTTGCCGGCATTTCAAGATTTCTTAGTTTTTAATATCTACGTAGTATTCCATTGTGTAAGTGTACCACTGATTTTTTTTAGCTATTCTTCAATTGAGGGGCATCTAACTTGTTCCCAGATTCTGGCTATTTTTAATAAAGACGCTATGAACAAAATGTAAGCAGATTTCCTTGTTGTATGGTGGAGCATCTTTCAGGTATATGCCCAGGAGTGGTATAGCTGGGTCTTGAGGCAGGGGGCTATCCCCAGTTCTGAGAAAGCACCAGATTTCCAAAGTAGTTGTACAAGTTTACACCCCCACCAGCAAAGAAGGAGTGTTCCCCATTCTCCACATCTTCTCCACCATGTGCTGTCATTGAGGTTTTCTTTTTTTTATCTTAGCCATTCTGACAGGTGTAAGATGGAATCTCAGAGTCATTTTGATTTGCATTTCCCTAATGACTAGGGACACTGAGCATTTCTTTAAGTCTTTCTCAGCCACTCAATATTCCTTTGTTGAGAATCCTCTATTTAGTTCTTTAGTTGGATTATTTGGTTTGGTGGTGTTTAATTTCTTGAGTTCTTTATATATTTTGGATATTAGTACTCTGTCAGATGTAGGGCTGGTGAAGATCTTTTCCCAGTCTGTAGGCTGTCGTTTTGTTCTATTGACAGGGCTTCCCTTTGCCTTACAGAAGCTTTTAAGTTACATGAGGACCCATTTATTAATTGTTGATCTTAGAGCCTGAGCTGTTCAGGAAGTTGTCTCCTGTACCGATGAGTGCAAGGCTCGTCCCCACTTTTTCTTCTGATAGATTTGGTGTATCTGGTTTTATGTTGATGTCTTTAATCCACTTGAACATGAGTTTTTGCAGGGTGATAAATATGGATCGGTTTGCATTTTCTACATGTAGACATCCAGTCAGACCAGTACCATTTGTTGAAAGATACTATCTTTTTTTCCATTGTATGGTTTTGGCTTCTTTGTCAAAAAATCAAGTGTACATAGGTGTGTGGGTTTATTTCTTGGTCTTCCAATTTTATTTCATTGATCCACCTGTCTGTTTCTATGCCAGTAACATGCAGGTTTTATTAATGTTGCTCTATAGTACAACTTGAGATCAGGGATGGAGATACCTCCTCCAAAAGATCTTTTATTGTAGGATTGTCTTAGCTATTCTGGGTTTTATGTTTTTCCATATGAAGTTGAAAACTGTTCATTCAAGATCTGTAAATAATTATGTTAACATTTTGATGGGAATTGCATTGAATCTGTAGATTTCTTTCAGTAAGGTGGCCATTTTTACTATGTTAACCCTACCTATCCATGAGCATGGGAGATCTTTCCATCTTCTGTTATCTTCTTCAATTTCTTTCTTCAGAGACCTGAAGTGTTTTTTTTTTCATACGAGTCTTTCACCTGCTTGGTTAGAGTTACACCAGGATACTGTACGATGTTTGTGGCTATTGTGAAGGGTGTCATTTCCCTAATTTCTTCCTCAGCCTGTTTGTCTTTTGTGTAAAAGAGGGATACTGATTTTTTTTGAGTTGGTTTTGTGTCCAGCCACTTTGCTGAAGGTGCTTAGCAGCACCTTCTGCAAACAGTCATACTCTGACTTCCTCCTTTCCAATATTTATCCCTTTGGTTTCCTTTTGTTGTCCTATTGCACTAACTAGGTCTTCAAGTATGATATTGAAGAGATAGGGAGAGAGTGGACAGCCTTCCCTGATATCAATGGAATTGATTTAAGTTTCTCTCCATTTAGTTTGATGTTGGCTGTAGGCTTTCTGTATATTGCCTTAACTGTGTTTAGGTATGTGCATTGTAGCCACATCTCTCCCAAGACTTTTAACATGAATGGGTGTTGGATTTTGTGAAATTCTTTTTCAGCATCTAAGGAGATGATCATGTGGGTTTTTCTTTCAGTTTGTTGATATAATGGATTACATTGATGGATTTCTGTATATGGATGCCAGGGATGAAACCTATTTGGTCATGGTGAATGATATTTTTGATGTGTTCTTGGATTCTGTTTGTGAGTATTTTATTATTTTTGCATCAATGCTCATAAGAGAAATTGGTCTGAAAAATCTCTTTCTTGGTTGAGTTTTTGTGTGATTTAGGTTTCAAGGTGACTGTGGCCTCATAGAATGAGTTTGGTAATGTTCCTTCTGCTTCCCTTTTGTGGAATAGTTTGAAGAGAATTGGTATTATCTCTTTGAAAGTGTGGTAGAATTCTGTGCTGAATCCAAACAGCCCTTGGATTTTTTTTTTTTTTTGGTTTGGATACTTTTGATGACTGCTTCTATTTTCTTAGGAGATATAGGACTATTTAATTTGCTTACCTGATCTTGACTCAATTTTGTTAATTGGTAGCTATCAATAAAATTGTCCAGTTCATTTAAACTTTCAAATTTTATGTCATATAGGCTTTTGAAATAAGACCTAATGATTCTTTGGATTTCCTTGGTGTCTGGGTGTCTGGGTTTTTTTTTTTTTTTCTTTTTCACTTCTGATTTTGTTGATTTGAGTACTCTTCCTCTGCCTTTTAGTTAGTTTGGCTAATGGTTTGTCTATCTTTTTTATTTTCTCAAAGAACTAGCTCTTTCATTGATTCTTTTCATTTCTCTTTGTTTCTAATTTATTGATTTCACCCCCGAATTTGATTATTTCCAGCCATCCACTCCTCTTGGGTGTATTTGCTTCATTTTGTTCTAGAGCTTTCAGTTGTACTGTTTGGTTGCTAGTATGGGATCTCTCCAATTTCTTTATAAAGGTGCTTAGTGTATGAACTTTCCTCTTAGCATTGCTTCCGTTGTGTTCCATAAGTTTGTTTATGCTGTGCCTTCCGTTTTCATTGAATTCTAGGAAGTTTTTAATTTTTCTTTTTTTACTTCATCCCTGACCCAGCGGTCATTGAGTAAGAATTCATTCAGTTTGCATAAGTTTGTAAGGTTTTCTGTTGTTTCTGGTGTTACTGAGTTCCAGCTTTAATCTATGGTGTTCTGATAAGATGCATGGTGTTATTTCAGTCTTGTATCAGTTGAGATTTGCTTTGTGACCCAAGTGTATGGTCAGTTTTGGAGAAGTTGCCATGAGGTGCTGAGAAGAAGGAATATTCTTTTGTGTTTGGGTGAAATGTTCTGTAGATATCAGTTAGGTCCATTTGATTCATGATGTCTATTAGTATCCTTGTTTCTACATTTAGTTTCTGCCTTAATGATCTGTCTATTGGTAAGTGTGGGGTGTTGACGTCTCCCATTATTAATGTGTGGGCTTCGATGTGTGATTTAAGCTTTAATTATGTTTCTTTGAGTGTGAGTGTTCCTACGTTTGGGGCATAGATGTTCAGGATTGAGACATCCTCGGTGGATTTTTCTTTTGATGAGAATGAAGTGTCCTTCCCCAACTCTTTTGATTAGTTTTGGTTGAAAGTCTATTTTATTAAATACTCCAGCTTGCTTTTTGGGTGCCTTTGCTTGGAATACCTTTTTTCCAACCCTTTACTCTGAGGTAATGTCTATCTTTATTGCTGAGGGGTGTTTCTTGTATTCAGTAGAATGGTAGGTCCTGTTTTTGCATCCATTCTGTTAGCCTGTGCTTTTTATTGGGGTGTTGAGGCCATTGATGTAGAGAGATATTAATAACCAGTGGTTGTTAGCTCTTGCTTTTTTTATTTTTTAATGTTGGTGGTGGAAGATCAAAAGAGTGTGCAACCATGACCTGGCTTATTTTAATTTTTTTATTTAGACCTAGTGGATATTCTTGAAGAATCTACTGACTTTGAGTCTCTCTCTTTCTCTCTGTCTCTTTTTCATTTGTTACTGGGTTTTTTTTTCTGGTTTGGGTTGGCTTGTTTGTTGTTTCTTACTTAAAGCATATGTGTATATAACTTGCTTATAAAATTTTAAGCTGAGAATGTAGTCCAGTTAGTGTGGCCCATATGTGTACAGCTATGGGGTCACTCACTTGAACACTGGCATCGTACCAGTGGCTGCCCCTCCCCCAAGGAACAACAATTCTCTTTCTCAGTAGCTATCGGTGCCAATAGCTCCTCGGTTAAGAGTGGGGTCTTAAAAAAAGAGTGGGGTCCTATCACCCCCTCTCCCATCCCATTCTACAGTGTTGACTCGCTTGATCTCATTCAGGCAGCCACAGCCACTGTGAGCTTGTAGGTGAGACAGCTACATCATGTCCCGGGGGACAGTTTTTCAAAGTTCTCCTTCCTGTATTCTGGCATTTAAACTCTTTTTTTTATTATTAATTTATTCTTGTTACATCTCAATGGTTATCCTATCCCTCGTATCCTCCCATTCTTCCCTCCCTCCCAATTTCCCCTTATTCCCCACCCCATGACTGTTCCTGAGGAGGATTACCTCCCCCTCCATATGATCATAGGGTATCAAGTCTCTTCTTGGTAACCTGCTGTCCTTCCTCTGAGTGCCACCAGGTCTCCCCCTCCAGGGGACGTGGTCAAATGTGAGGCACCAGAGTACGTGAGAAAGTAATATCCCACTCTCCACTCTACTGTGGAGAATGTTCTGTCCATTGGCTAGATCTGGGTTCCCAAATTCCCCATTATAGCATTTCAGAAAGCAAAGCCATATCTAAGGAATATTCACAGTTGAGACCACAGCCATGTTTTTTTCTGTTTTCTTCTGGGTTTTGTTTCTTTGTTTGTGTCGCAGCTTTAGTCGCAAGGAGACTGCCTGTAACTTTGCAGCTCTGCAGAATGCCAGGCTCAAAGTTAGAGGAGAGATGGGGCTAAGGCATCCTGGTTTCAATCTGTTTCTGGTGTATTTTATGATCTCTGAGTTCACAGCACACTGAGAATGAACCATAGCAATTTATTTTTTTTTTACGGTGACCATGAGAAGGGAGGAGCTGATATAGGTGTGGTGGCCTGAGCAGAAAGCTGGTCTGAACCTAACAGTTAACCTCTTCCTATGGTGTCTGATCCAGTTGGGTTGTTATTAATGATAGTAACACAGCTTCACACCCTACTGACATCTGCCTGGGGGATTCTTTCAGGCATCCCCCCAACCCAGGCAACACCAGTATTTGTGGCTTCAATAAAGAAATTAATTTCAGAGCAAGCCAGATATGAAGCCAAGTTGGATTTCTTTAAAAAAAAAAAAAAAAGAAAAGTGGCCAGATGGTGGTGGTAGCAGCAGCAGCAGCACCAGCCATTAATCCTAGTACTTCAGAGGCAGAAACAGGCAGAGAAATCTGTAGTTGGAGGCCAGCCCGGTCTGCAGAGTGAGTTCTAGGACAGCCAAGGCTACATGCAGAGAAACCCTGACTTGGACAAAAAGACAATGCTCCAGAGGGGACAGTGTAGAACATACCAAATAGGAAATGGGCTTCTCAGGGGGACTCACAGTTTCTTTGCAAAGGGTACACATAAGACCTTGATGGCTCTCAAGTTACACCTCTAAAGGTTGATAAGAAATAACCCCCAACACACACACACACACACACACACACACACACACACACACACACACACAAACACAACACACTTTTTTCTAACAGTGCTGAAAGAGTGTGATTTGTGGGGCTGGAGAGACAGCTCAGTGATTAAGAGTGTTTGCTGCTTGGGCTGGAGAGATGGCTCAGTGGCTAAGGGCCCTGTCTGCTCTTCCAAAGGTACTGAGTTCAATTCCCAGGAACCACATGGTGGCTCACAACCACCTATACTGAGATCTGGTGCCCCTCTACTGGTGTACTAGCTAACATGCATGCAGAACACTGTATAAACAAATAAATAAATCTTTTTTAAAATGTAAAAAAAAATAAAAAAGAATGTTTGCTGCTCTTCCAGAGGACCTGTGTTTGGCTCCCACATGAATGGCTCACAACAGCCTGTCACTCCAGCTGTCTGATACCTTCTTCTGGCCTCTGCGGGCACATGTGATACATACACACATACATCACACAAACACATACACACACACATCATGCATATGCACCACACATCATATACACAAAGTATTTCAAAATGCTTTTAAGAGATGTTATTTGCAGTAAGGTTAAAAATTAAAGGCATTTCAAAACCGCAAAGTTTTAACGTGGTGACTTTATAATGAGTATCTTCTAAGAAAGGAGAGAAGAGTTCCAGAGAATCAAGATAATACGTTATTTTAGCCCAGTGGTTCTCAACCTTCCTAATGCTGTGACCCCTTAATACAGTTCCTCACGTTGTGGCGACCGTCAACCATAATGTTATCCCATTGTTATGTCATGTGTAATCTTGCTACTGTTATGAATCATAATGCAAATCTCTGATATGCCTTTCAGTGGGATGAGAGCTCAACTGAGCCCATACTGAAAACTTCCTGCCTTTATTTATCACCCATAGTGAACAGGGTAGTGTGCAATATGTTAGTGACCAAATGGATGAGTGATGAGTGGAGATGGGGTGGGGAGTGTTTTGTGTGGAAGCCAGATAGTGCAATCAGTTACTCTCCACCTTAATTTTAAGACAAGATCTCTCAGTAACCCTGAGTCTCACCAAATATGGCTAGACAATCTGGCCAGCAGGACCCAGGGATCTTCCTGTGTCTGCCTCCCCAGAGCTAGGATTACGGGGCTGTGCCATCACATCCTGATTATTATTATTATTATTATTATTATTATTATTATTATTATTAGTAGTAGTAGTAGTAGTAGTAGTAGTAGTATTCTCCTCCTCCTCCTCCTCCTCCTCTCTTCTTCTTCTTCTTCTTCTTCTTCTTCTTCTTCTTCTTCTCTTCCTCCTCCTCCTCCTCCTCCTCTTCCTCCTCCTCCTCTTCCTCCTCCTCCTCCTCTTCCTCCTCCTCCTCCTCTTCCTCTTCTTCCTCCTCCTTCTTCTTCTTTTGGTACATACATTATATCCTGACCAGTTTCCCCTACCTCCACTCCTCCCAGTGCCCCTCACACACACCTCTCTTCTCCCCTAGATCTGTTCTCTACCATTTCCCTTAAAAAAAAAAGAGCAGGCCTTCCAGGCACATCAACTGAACACAGAATAGCAAATTACAATAAGACTAGGCACAAACCCTCATATCAAGGATGGTCGAGGCATCCCAGTAGTAGAAGGGTCCCAAAAGCAGGCAAAAGAGCCAGAGATAACAACCCCCCATTCATTCCTGCTGTTAGAGATTCCACAAGAATACCAAGCTTCACAACCATAATATGTAGGCAGAGGACCTAGCCCCCATCCATGCAGGCTCGGCACTTGTCTCTTCAGTCTCTGTGAGCCTCTATGAGCCGTGCTTAGTTCATTCTGTGGGTTGTGTTTTCATGGTGTCCTTGACCCCTCTGGCTCCTTCCCATCTTCTATGAGGTTCCCCTGGCTACACCTAGTGTTTGTTTTTGGTCTCTGCATTTGTTCCTCTCAGTTGCTGGCTGATGCCTCTCTGATGATAACTAGGCTAGGCACTGACCTATGGGTATACCAGAATATCGTTAGGAATCATTTCATTGACTTTTTTTTTTCCATTTGCTAGTTATATTTGATTCTATCCTGAGTCTCTGGGCTGACCAGCCTCTGGTTCCTGGCCATCTACGCAGTGTCAGACACGGGCTCACTTTCATGACATGGGCCTCAAAAGTTGGACCATTCATCGACCACTCCTGCAAGTTCTGCACCGCCATTCCCCCCAGCACATCTTGAGGGCAGGCCATATTGTCGGTTGGAGGCTTTGTGGCTGCAACCTGTGCTGCTTACGTGAATGCTGAGGACCCAACTTACATCCTCCCACTTGCAAAGCCCTTTGACCCCATTTTTTTTAAAAAGTAACTCAGCTGCTTACCTGATTTTCCCACAGGTCCTGACTCATTCATATTCTCGTTCTCCCCCTCCCCCTATTTCCCTCCTCCCTCTCTCCCTCCCTCTCTCCCTCCTCCTAACCACGCCCCCTTCGTGCTCACAAGTGTTTTTTTTTCCCCAGACAGGGTTTCTGTGTGTTGCCTTGGCTGCCCTCGACTCACTTTGTAGACCAAGCTGGCATCAAAATCACAGCGATCCACTTGCCTCTGCCTCCCTGCATGCTGAGATTAAAGGTGTGGTCCTGTCTGATTCTGCTCCCGGTACTCATCTCTCTGAAGACGTGTCTTATCTTCCTCAGGTCAGGATGGCATCTTTCTTTTCTGATTTTGGCCTCATGTGGTATTTGGAAGAGCTAAACAAGAAGGAGTTTGTGAAGTTTAAGGAGTCCCTCAAACAGGAGACTCTGCAGTTGGGGCTGAAACAGATTTCTTGGACCGAAGTGAAGAAGGCGTCTCGGGAAGAGCTTGCCAACTTACTGATGAAACATTATGAGGAGAAGCAAGCCTGGGAGGTGACCTTCCAAATCTTCCAGAAGATGAACAGGAAGGATCTCAGTGAGAAGGCAGCAAGGGAGATTGCTGGTGAGTTGGCCAAAGCTTTCTTTACATCGAGTGAGGACCTTGCCATCATTTTGATAGCTGTTCCTCATGCCGGTCTACCATAGGGCCAGCGGGTGCCAAGGGACACTGTTCTCCTGGAGGAAGGAGGCAGCTTCACGTGCACATGGTAGCTCCAGTCTGTGTGGTCAAATGTAGGAGGGCATCATGCCCTGACCTAGATTGTTAAACTTCTCCCAAGAACATGAGTCATTTCCCTCTCACGTCTAAACTGGAGACTTAACTCTTAAGAGGGAAGTGGTAGCTCTGTGGGTTTAGGCAGCAGCAACAGAAAACACCTGCTGTAGATTATACTTATGAGGTCTAGGGAGACGGCTCGATCTGTAAAGGGCTTGCTATGTAAACATCAGAGTCTGACTTCGGACCTCAGCAACCACATAGAAGTCAGGCATGGTCGCCAGCTGGCCACTCAGCTTTTCTAAGCCACCTGAGAAACGTTGTCTCCAAAAAAAATGAGAGAGAGGTGCTAGAGAGATGACCCAGTGGTTAAGAATGCCTGATCTTACTGAGAACCTGGGCTCAGTGTCCAGAACCTACACAGTGGTTAACAAGCATCTGTAACTCGAGTTTCAAGGGGTCCTAAGCCTTCTCCTTACCACAGAAAAAGCCATCTTTCATAAACACTATGATCTTAAGAGTCGCACGTTTATTTATCCTGGTATAAGAGATCATGGATGCTTTAAGGTTCAATTCATGTCTTTGTCTTGGAGGTGCCATCGTCTTACTATGAGAAGCCTAGACATTGGATTTTTTTTCCTAAGCTCATTCTGCTTGGGATTCGCTGGTAATCTTTGATCTGTGGCTAGAAAACAGTCCTTCCTCCTCATCCTTTATTTGTTCAAAAGTTGTCTCTGCGGTGCTGCCCTTTCTATCTCACGTTCTGGGATTCCAGCTGCACATATTAAATCTTTAATGTATGAATAAATCATACAAGAACAGTTAGGAACTGTGGTGTGTGTGTGTGTGTGTGAGTGCCTGCACGCATGCATGTGCACCATGTGTGGGCAGTGCCCTTCGGGGGGGGGGGGCAGAAGAGGACATCAGGTCTTCTGGTACTTGGCCTGCAGACTGTGCACGCTTGGAACTGAACCAGCTCTTCTGAAGCACTGAGCCTTCCCTCACCCACCCCCACTTGTGGGATCTTCATACAATGCCTTGTGTGTACCTCTCTTTATCTTTTTGTCTGTGCCTTAGGCTGCCTTTCCTTTCTAGCTCTCCTTAGGTAGGCCTTCCATTCCCTGTTCAGCTGCTTCTAAGCAATAACAAACCCACCTGTTGGCTTCTTTTTTTTTACCTTCTTTTACATTAATTGTGTATATACACACATACACATTGGCACTTTACACGTATTGTGTGTATACGCATACACATTTGCACACCATGGTGCACAAGTGGAGGTCAGAGGACAACTTGGCACAGTTAATTCTGTTTCTGTCATTGGTCTCGGGGACCAAACTGAGGTCATCAGGCTTGATGGCAAATGCCCCTGAGACATCTTAAGTTTAGCTAAGACATTTTACACCTGCAGTTTGTCTGGGTTTTCCTCGGTCTCCACGATTGCCCAATCTACCTTTTACTTTTATTGAGCATATTTTTAAAATTAACTGTTGTCCTTGGCCTACAAAGTGTTTCAGTATAAAGTGCGTACACGTGTGTTGTTTATGAATCATCGTGCTTTGCTTGCATTATTTCCCCACGGTGACTCTCTGTACTCTTTTCCCTCCCACTAGTTCCCTCTGGACCCCTAAATACCTCCTCCTTTTTCTTATATATATATATATATATGTATGTATGTATGTATATATAACATATATGTGTATATATGAGATATGGTGTATGTTGAACATTTTAAGGTATATTTTTAAAAATTACATGTGTACATGGATGTGTGTGGGATCTGCGTGTGAGTGCAGTGCCTGCAGAGGCCAGACCCTCTGGAGCTGGGCCATAGGCTGTTGTGAGCCACCTGATGTGTGTGTGTGTGTTGGAAACCATTCTCCAGTCTTCAAGAGTAGCCAGTGCTCTTAACTGCTGAGCCATCTCTCCAGCCCTGTTATTCTATACGTTTAATGTCAGTGTGATAGTATCTCTTTTCATTATAATGTAGTCAATCTTCTGTTGATAGTGATACAGTTTTTTTTTTACTGTTGTGTGCTGTCATGACAACCATGTAATTACTCTCTCTTAGGTGTGTGCATCTGTGTATGTGGCAGAGGTTGACAGACATTCATTTTGTGTTTGGAGGGGGCAGGGCCATGCAGTGTGCCACACCTAGTTGGTCTTTCTGCTTTCCTAGTGGGGCAGCCAGCCGTGCACAGCACAGGGTTCTATATGGTCTGGAGAATTATCTATGATAGCTATGCTTTTGCTTTTGAATAAATATATCATATATATAATATATATTAATATATGTTAACTATGTAGCAAGTTAAAGTAAAATAATAAATAGCAGATGATAGAAATAAATGATAGGAGGGTAGGTAGAGAGAAAGAGAAAGGCAAGCAGGCAGGCAAAGAGGCAAATGATATTTTAAAAAATCATCAAATTGGCAACTCAAAACAGCCAATAGAAATTGACTGGGGATGACTTTCTAACCTAAGGCAGCAGACACCTGGAGTTCTCAAGCAGAGCAGAGCGCACCCTCTCAGGTGATGTTCCCAACTGAAAGAGCAAACAATGGTAGGAAAGTTACGTTGTCAGATCAGGCTCTCATGACATCATCACAGCATCACAGCATCCAGGAGGGACCAGCTGGGGGAGGTGGAGTCATTGGGGCTCCCAGCTGAGCTGTCTCTCCCTCCATGGCTGATTTTCCCATGGCTCTAGTTCACACTTCTTTCCCCACCGCAAGCACTTTTATATCGGGTAGATAAAAGGTCATAACATCTGTGAGAAACACTTCGTGTTTTAGCTGTTCTCAAGGGCGTGGCATTTTGGCTCTTGAGCTCTTTTATTCTCTTCCCTTCCGGCTACAGAGTTAGGGCTCAGCCCATCGCAGACAAGAACGCACAGAAGGCATTTGACCGAGACATGTCTGGGTCTGAAATGGGGGAGAGGGGCAACCCCACTTTCCGTGCCATCATCTGAGTCAGCACATGATGGTTTAACAGTAGAACATTCCCGACACTCAGAAATGCGAGCTGTGCTCCACGGCCAGTGAAAAAAATCTCCTCACGCTAACCAGCATTGCTCTGAGCCCACAGCTTCCAGACACCTGGGAACACACATCCCAAGGGCACTGAGGAAATGACTCGGTGGCTAGGAGCGTGTCTCACTGTCGCAGAAGACCCGAGTTCAACTCCTAGCGCCCACGTGAGGTGGCTCATAGACAGCTGTGGCTCAGCTCCAGGTGGGGATGTAATGCCTCTGACCTCCACAAGAACCCAGCAACACATGCATAATTATAAAATCAATCTATTTTAAGGGTACACTCTGTGAATGAAAACAGCAAGGTCAGATTATGTATGGGTGAATTATAACTTGGCTTTGACATGTTATAGATTTTTTTTTTTGTCTTGTGCTCACTGACTCAGGACACTCAAAGTTATATCAAGCTCATTTGAACAAGAAGCTCACCCATGATTGGCCCAGACATTTCAGCGTCAAAATTGAAGAGTTTTCTACGCAGAAATCCACCCAGGATGACTGTGATTTTGTGGACTTTATTGAGTCAGATGCTACTAGCAGGAAGCCACAAATGGTGTTCCTGCAAGGAGTGGCAGGAATTGGCAAGACATGGCTGTTGACAAAGCTGATGCTGGCCTGGTCAAAAGGCCTGGTGTTTCGAAACGAATTCTCCTACATCTTCTACTTCTGCTGTCAGGACCTGAAGCAGTTGGAGACAGCGAGCCTGGCCGAACTGATCTCCAGAAAGTGGCCCGGCCCCTCGGCTCCCACAGTGGAGATACTATCCCAGCCCAAGAAACTCTTATTTATCATCGACAGCCTAGAAGTGATGAGGTGCGATTTGACCGAACGGGAATCGGAGCTGTGTGACAACTGGACGGAGAAGCAGCCGGTACATATACTGCTGAGCAGTTTGCTCAGGAGGAAGCTCCTCCCAGAATGCTCTGTCCTCATCGCAGCTACCCCAGAGACTTTTGAGAAAATGAAGGGCAAGGTTGAGTGCACGTACAGAAAAATAATGACGGGATTCAGTGAGAACTATATTAAGATGTATTTCCATAGCTTGTTCCAAGACAAGAGCAGAACCCAGGAGGCCTTCAGCTCGGTGAGGGAAAATGAGCAGCTGTTCGCTCTGTGTCAGGTCCCCCTGCTCTGCTGGATGGTGGCCACTTGCGTGAAGAGCGAAATAGAGAAGGGAAGGGACCCAGTGGCCACCTGCAGACGTGCCACCTCCCTGTATTCCACTCACGTCTTGAATTTGTTCACTCCCCAAAGCGCCCCTTATCCAAGTAAGAAAAGCCAAGACCAGCTGTGGGGCTTGTGTTCCCTGGCCGTGGAGGGCGTGTGGACTGAAACCTTTGTGTTTAACGAGGAGGCTCTCGTGAGGAATGGGCTCGTCAGCTCTGACATCCCCACACTGCTGGACATGAGGATGCTTCTAAAGAGCAAGGAATCCGAAAACTCTTACAGGTTCCTCCACCCGACCGTCCAGGAGTTCTGTGCCGCCATCTTTTATCTTATGAGGAACCCTGAGCACCACCCTTGTTGGGACGTTAAAAGCTTGGAGACGCTCATGTTTACGTTCCTAAGGAAAGTCAAAACACAATGGATTTTTTTGGGCGGTTTCATCTTTGGCCTTTTGCAGGAATCGGAACAAGAGAAGCTGGAGGCGTTTTTTGGCCACCAGCTGTCCCAGGAAATAAAGGGTCAGCTGTATCAGTGCCTGGCAGCGTTACATGGCAATGGGGAGCTTCAAGAGCAAATAGACGGCATGAAGTTGTTTTACTGTCTGTTTGAGATGGAAGACGAAGGCTTCTTAGTGCAAGCTATGAACTGTGTGGAACAGCTTAACTTTGTGGCTAAGAATTATTCTGATTTTATTGTTGCTGCCTACTGCTTAAAACACTGTTCTACACTGAAGAAACTGTCCTTTTCAACTCACATTGTCCTGCTTGGACTACAAGAAGAAAGTGATCCGTGAGTCCATTCGCTATCTTTCTGTCCCACTTTCAGAGCCTGTCTCTGTGTATTTTGTTGATTTATATAGACTTGTGATTCAAAACTCACCCTCACTGTTTGTCCAGTGGCTAGTGGTCAGCCTAGAAAACACATACACACAAACAACAAAAACAGACTCAGCAGGTTGTGTGTGTATTTATAGGTATACATATCTCTGTGTATACATGTGTGTATAGATATTTGTCCATGCATATATATATATATATATATATATATATATATATATATATACATATATATAGGCTGTCAACTTGAGTTTAGAGTGCACAACAGATGCAGAGTGAGGTAAGTGATATAATTCTATTTCTTAAGATTTATTTATTCACTATTTATACAGTATTCTGTCTGCATGTGTGCCTGCAGGCCAGGAGAGGGCACCAGATCTTATTATAGATGGCTGTGAGCCACCATATGGTTCCTGGAAATTGAACTCGGGGTCTTTGGAAGGACAGCCAGTGTTGTTAACCTCTGAGCCATCTCTCCAGCCCATAATTATATTTCAATTTAAACCTTTTTAAAAAATACATTTATAACCTGCTATCCTTCCTCTGAATGCCACCAGGTCTCCCCCTCCAGGGGACATGGTCAAATATGAGGCACCAGAGTTCATGTGAAAGTCATACCCCACTCCACTCAACTGTGGAGAATGTTCTGTCCACTGGCTAGATCTGGGTAGGAGTTTTTTAAAGTTTACCACCTGTATTGTCCTTGGCTGGTGCCTTAGTTTGAGTGGGACCCCTGGGCCCAAATCTGCCTATCATAATGTTCTACTTGTAGGTTTCTAGGACCCTCTGGATCCTTCTACTTTGCTATTCTCCCATGCTTCTCTCATCTAGAGTCCCAATAGGATGTCCTCCCCTCTGTCCCAGTTTCCTGGTAAGTGAAGGCTTTCGTGGGACATGCCCCTTGGGCTAATATGCAGATATAAATGAGTACATACCATTTGAGTCTTTCTGCTTCTGGGTTAACTCACTCATTATGATCATTTCTAGCTCAATCCATTTGTCCACAAATTTCGGGAATTCCTTGGTTTTTAACAGGTTACCAAGAAGAGACTTGATACCCTATGAGCATATACAGGGGGAGGAAATCCCCCTCAAGAACAGTCATAGGGGAGTGGAATAAGGGGAAAATGGGAGGGAGGGAAGAATGGGAGGACAGAAGGGATGGGATAACCATTGAGATGTAACAAGAATAAATTAATAAAAAATTTAAAAATAAATAAATAATACATTTAAAAACAAAATAGAGCTGTTAAGCGGAAAAACAACAAATTTACCTCTTGAGAACAGCTTCCCTTTTTTAAGATTTATTTTTTGTATGTGTATGTGGCTGCATGTTAGCATGCACGTAAGTGCAGATGCCCTCAGCGGCCAGAAGAGGGCGACAGATCCCCTGGAGCCATAGCTAACTTCCTGATGTGGGTTCTAGGATCCAAATTCTTACTCTCTGAAGAAACATAAGCACTCTTAAATTAACCACTGAGTGCCCTCCAGTCAAGCAGGCTCTATTTTGAGCCCTGGATCGACTCTTTTAAAGATATGTTATTTGATCTTATTAATATTTATTTTTGTTAATTTTTTTTTTGAGACGGACTCTCACTCTATAGCTGGGGCAAGCCTGGAACTCAGATATCCATCTGCCTGCCTCCAGAGTCCTGGGATGAAAGGCATGAGCCACCATACCTGGCCATTGTTGATAATTAATTAGTTGTGCATATTTATGGAGTGGCCGTGATGTGTCAGTTCAGATAGACAGGGGCCAAGGAGGTAGCTCAGTTGGCAGAGTGTTACCCATTATAGTGCACAGGTCCTGGATTTGCTCCCCAGCATCATATGAAACCACGTATAGGGACATGCATGTAACTCAGGCACTCAGGCAGAGCGTAAACACGCTTTCATTGTTGGCTTTATAGCAAGTGCAGTGCAAGCCCAGAATACCGAAGACATTGTACATAAGAATTAAAAATATTAATCAAACTGAGCCAAGAATGGGGTCCTACACACGTAACCCCAGCACTCAGGAAACTGAGGCAAGAGGATGTCTGAGCATTTAAAGTAGTCTGGGCGACATACAAAGTGAGCTTCAGATCGGTCTGGTCTAAAGAGTGAGATCCTGTCTCCAATAAAAAATAATCAGACAACAAAACAATGTGTATATTTTATGATCTCATGGCTCTGTTTTTTCCATCCTGAGGGTAGAACCCAGTGCCCCATGTATGCTAGGCTAAGATTTTTATGAGGAACCGTAGCCTCTGCTCATTTTTTGAGACATGGTTTATTGGTTTAGCCTTCTGTTTATTCTGTAATCAAGGCTGGCCTTGAACTTCCAATCTTTCTGCAGCAATAGAATAGGTTAAGTTGCTCTTTAGGAGCCCTGGCATTTATCCTTGGGACTTTCCTTTTCTTAGGTATAGTGGCCTCAAGCAATGATATTAACCCGCCATACCGTGAGGATGGAGAGGGACGGTCTATGTCACGTGTGTTTTCTGCCCCCTCTGAGATATGAGCATCACACTCCGACTCCTTCTTGATCTCCCAGCTGCAAACTGCCTTTTACAAGTTAAATGTTACGGGAATCTGGGGATGGCTCAGCTGCTGCACAAGTATGAGCACCTCACTTCATCCCCAGGATCCACAGTGTTTAAAAAAAGAGGCTGTAATCCCAGCACTGAGGAGGCAGAGACATGGCTTCCACAGGCGAGCACGTACATGCACACACATGCACTTGTGCATGCACTCACAAGCATGTACACACAAAATCATGTAATACGTTGACTCATTTCATACTCTGAAACCATAGGAGGTGAGCTGGCAGAATGGCTCAGCAGATAAAAGGTGCCCACCCTCAAGTCTGATGACCCCAAGTTCAGTACCTTAGACCGCATGGAAGGAAAGCTGCTTCCTACATGTCGCCCTTTCACCTCCATACACATGATGTAGGGCAGAGAGAGAGAGAGAGAGAGAGAGAGAGAGAGAGAGAGAGAGAGAGAGAGAGAGAGAGAGAGAAATGTTATAAGGCAAATTGGAGTATCCTGTTAGAAGTGAGGAAGCAGGCAGAGACGTCAGGTATATTATCCAAGATTATATACGGAGTAAATAGTCACATCTAAAGCTCGAGCCAGGAGATTCTTGCTCTAGGTTTTAACTTAGTGGTACCCTGCCTCATTTTTTTTTTCATTCTGAAACTACCAAGGTTGTCCGTAAGGCAGGTTTTCTCAACTTCAGCACCACCGAGCTATCTGGGTGGTCTTCAGCTGTGAGGGGAGGGAGGGGAGGGGACAAGCCTGGTCCCCAACGTGTGGGAATCTCAGACCCCTCTGGCCTTTACCCAGTAGGCATTAACTGCACCTGTACCCTCCAGCTCTAGCAGCCAGCATCCCCACAGAGCTTGCTACATGTCTGGCTAAGAACTGCAAACGTGAAATGAACTTCGCCGGCCACCCTTGCTCTGTTCAGGGAGTCTGTTTGCTACATCTCTGTGCTGTAAAATGCTTACGTGTGTGTGCATACATCATGTGCATACAGTGTCCACAGTGGCCAGAAGAGGGTGTCCGATAACACTGGAATGGGAGTTCCAGATGGTGGTGAGCCACCATGTGGAAACTGAACTCGGGTCTTCTGTGAGAACAGCTAATGTTCTTAATCACTAAGCCATCTCTTCAGCCCCTTGAGTTAACTTTTTAACAATGGAATGTATTCCTTTCTCCTCCTTTATAGGGAAAAGCTACTCGTCAATTGGCACTGTATATGCTCTGTGTTCTTAAACAGTAAGGACATCCGGCTACTCCAAGTGAAAGAAAGTAATTTCAGTAAACACGCCTTTGTGGTCTTGTGTAGTTACCTGAGGTACCCCGGCTGCACCCTTCGAGCACTTGAGTAAGTTAAAGGTCGACTTCGATTTAGTCATAATCAGGGAGGTGAACAGACTAGTCCTCCCACCGTCTCTCTCAGTTAACTGCATAAATGAAGGCTTGTACAGTCTAAAATAGAATCCCCCTGGCTCGGCGCCGCTAATGTCTGTGGCTGACCATGCTTCACTGAGGGCTGTCCATGAATTGTAAGATGACAAGAGCTTGTGCTGGGGGGGAGGGGGGGGCTCCACTTTCTGGATGCTGGTGTGTCAGCCAGCCTCACCTGCAAACATTTTACAGAGCTCGACATGGAAGAGAAAGTTCACCCAGTTTGAGAGGCAGTGCGCTGTGTCACTGTGTTACAGAACTAGACTTGTGCCCTCGTTACGGGGACACAGGAACTTGCCAAAGACTGAGAGGTCAGGCTGGGTGGAAACTGATATCTCTCTTTGTTTTCTACAGGGCAAATAACATAGTCCTGTCTGATGACCACCTGTTGTTTGAGTTGTTGGTAAATCAGAGCCACAATTTGCAGCACTTGAACCTCAGCTTCACACACCTCATCCAGACTAGTGTGAAAATGTTGTGTGATGTCTTGAGCCAGGCCGAGTGCAACATAAAAATGCTGGTGTAAGTCTTTGTGTTCCAACTAGCTCACTGACTCCCCTCAAAGGGCGAGGGGAGGTGAGGGAATCATTAGAGAAAAAGCGGTTTATCAGGTTCAAAATTCCAGCTTGTATTCCATTGCTGTGGGAAGTCAGGGTAGCAACCCTGGAAGCACAGTGACGTCACATCCACAGTCAAGAGCGAAGAGCAGTGGGTTAATGTCTGCTTGCTAGTGTTCAACTCACTTTCTCCACCCGTGTACAGTTCAGGATCTTCCTTCGTGAGGAATGGTGCCACCCACAGTGGACAGGTCTTACTGCCTCAGTTAACTCCATCAAGAAGTCTCCCTGTAAACACCCCCTCTAGAGAACTGCTTGTTGACTCCCTTTCTAGGTGATTCTAGGTTTAGTAGAGTTGACAATTGAAACAGTCACAGGAGTTCAGTTTCAAATGTGTGTGCTTGTGACCTGCTTTTTTCTATTGTTCGTGTACAAACTTAAGGTCTGATCCCAGCAAGCCAATGAGATGGATCAGTGGGTTGAGGCACCTGCTGCTAACCCTACAACCTCAGTCCTGTCCCCAGGACCCACCGCCACAAGCTGTCCTCTTTGGTTGCACAGTCTCCACATGCTCTTTTGCGTGCTCTAACATATGTGCTGTGTATCCACTAACATGTAAACAAATGAAGGTAATTTTTTAAAAATGTAAAGCCCTGAGCTGTTAAGGGCATGTGTTGCTCTCCCAGAGGACCGAAGTTCAATCCTCAGCACCCACGTGGTGGTTCACAGGCATCTGTAACTCTGGTGCCAGAGGATCTGATGCCGTCTGACACCTGCAGGCTCCAGGTTTGCAAGTGGTGCACAGACACAGGCAGGCAAAGCGCCCACACATCAAATAAAATGAGTAAGTCTTAAGTTTCTCTTAATTGAGCTAAGGCTAGAAGATGAAAGTTAATTTCTAGATGGGTGTATCTGCTTTGGAAACCATCGCTTCTGCTCAGCCTCTGTGGAGTCTGACACAGCTTAGACTCAGAACTCTCGCTGCCAAGTGAACCTTCTGTGGTTGGCGCGGCTCCATTTGCTGGCAGATAGGTGTCTCCCAAACCATTCACGGCAGGTGTTCACACCCGAAAAATTGGAATTCTGACTGACGGTAAGCCAGACAAGAAACCGGTGGCTACTGATCATATCTATATGGAGCTCAGATATTGCTGGTGACATAAATTTGATTCAAAGTAATAATCATGTGGCTCACCTATAAAATCAAAGATGGACAGGCCTGTGAGATTAAGAGGTGAGGGCAGTGGTTACTTTTTTGGTGCTAGGGACGGAAAAGGGGGTTTTGGGTGGATATGGAGAAAGATAGTTCTTGAGATGTGCACTTTTGTCCTGTTTTTCTGGCCTGGATACTGGTGTTCTGTATGGTTCTATAATAGCCATGCTTTGGGGTTTGAATGGTTGAGTTTATTGGGTAGATAGCAAGAAAAACTAAATTAAATATCAAACAGCAGAAAGAAGTCACAGCATTATAACTTTTCAAGTGATGTGGTCTTGTTTCAGCTTGTCAAGGGATAAATTGTGCTGGTTTGTTCTAAATGTCAACAGTTGAGCAAAAAGCTCAAATAAGGAATTATCTTGATTGCCTAAAGTGATGTGAGAATCCCACACTAAACATCATAGACACCTTCTCCCAGCAGCATAGATAAACAAGGACACAGAAGAAGGAAGATCATTCAACTTTTGCTCACACGGTCATCTAAGAATTTTCAGACTTCCACTGTGGACTGAGGCCAGTGGCATTTTAGGAACTTTTCACAGTAGACTGGGTTGTCTGAGACACACAGCCTTATGACCTGAGCAACTACTTGCTTCTCTGCTTTTCTGGTGTAAACAACGGTGGCAATTATTTCAAGTATATTGTATGAAATATTCTTATAAATTCTTGTGTGTGCATAAAGTAAATATATACATAGGTATACCCAAAAAAAAAAGAAAGAAAGAAGTCACAGATAGGTAACAATATATCATCAGATCAGGCACTGACACATCATCAGTGGAGACTAGGATAGCCTAATGAGAGAGAAAACACACAGGGTGGGAGGGAGGATGATATATATATATAGAGGGGGGGGGGGCTGGAGAATTTGCTTTTAAAACTGGGGATGGCTCAGCAGGTTAAGAGTGCTTGCTGCTTATGCAGAGAACCCAGGTTTAAGTCCTGTCCCAGCACTTATATCCACCTGTAACTCTGTTCCTAGGGGATGTGACACTTCTGGCCTCTGTAGGCACACATTTGATGCACATACATACATCCAGGCGAACACTCACATGCCTTTAAAAAAATCTTTTCTTTTAAATAAAGAACAGTGTCAAGTTCTGAGAGGTCCCAAACCTTCACGGCGATAGCAAGGGACAGTGTCATAAAGACAGAGAAGAATGTGACGCTCTCCTTTTCCTGTAGGGTAGCAGATTGTAACCTTTCACCTGATGACTGCAAGAGCTTTGCCTCCGTCCTGGTCAACAGCAAGATGTTGACACATCTTGATTTGACATCCAACAACTTGAACAAAGGGATAAACTCGCTGTGCAAGGCTTTGTGCCACCCAGAGTGCGTGCTGAAGGACTTAGTGTAAGTGCCCTTGGGTGCCGGGGGGGGGGGGGGGGGGGACTGTGGAGAACTAGGCTCCATTTACCACAGTCTACCCGTTATGTGGCTGTGGAAATGAATATTTTCTATGCTGACAACAGCAGTACCCTGCCTGAACCTCAACAGAGACTAGACTGTAGGTTTCAGACAGCGAAGGACAGACAGTTCCCTGTGTGGGGGAAAGCTGGCTGTGACTCTTGATAGGGGTGATGTGAGGGTAGTGCTTGCATCCATAAGAGGCTGAAACAGTTCCTCAGTCTTTCTTTCATTGGGCTTAGAATGCAGCCAAAGGGTACTTGGGCAGTTCTGCATTCTTTCTTTCCTTGAATTGTCGTCCCTTTCTGTCCTCACCTGCCGACAGGAGCAAGGGCATTCTCTCACACACCACACAGAGAAATTAGTTATAATATCTACCCATTGGTACAGTCCCATAGCAGAAGTTTCAAAGCATAAACATAAGAAACACAGACAAGCCAGGAGACTGGAGAGGTGGCTCAGTGGTTAAGAACACACACACACACACACACACACACACACACACACACACACACACACACACACTAGCCAGGTGTGGTGGTGCACACCTTTAAGTCCAGCACTCCGGAGGCAGAGGCAGGTGGATCACTGTGAGTTTGAAGCCAGCCTGGTCTACAAAGCAAGTCCAGGACAGCCAAGGCTACACAGAGAAACCCTGTCTCAAAAAAAAAAAGAATACACACCCTGTTCTCTCAGAGGACCCATTTGTTTCCTAGCATCCATATTGGGCAGTTTAACAACCACTTGTAGCTCTAGGTGTGAGGAATCAAACAACCTCTTCTGGCGTCCATAGGCACACTCACACACAGGGGCTGAGCCACACACAGCACACACCAGTACACATAATTAAAAATACAATCTTTAAAACCCGCATGCTCCCATGCATGTATGCACCAACATGGTTGCACATCCCCCAGGAGGCCGAGACAGGAGGAGTTCAAGTTCAAAGTCAACCCTTGAAACAGCCCGTGTAAAGGCGGAAGGAGAGAACCAATTGTACAAAATTTTCTGACCTCCACATGCACACTGTGGTGTGTGCGCCTGCACACATCATATATACATATACACACAGTAATGATCGTTTAAATCTTTAATTGGTTCTGACCTTAACATTTGTAGACTATTTTTTTTCTTGTCATTCCCTAATTAACATGGTATACCAGTTAGTTGGTATTTAAATTGTACAAGAAGTCTGGAGGAGGTTGGAACTAGTATATGGGAGAGTGTGGACAGGTTTGGGACACATATTGAATAGTGCATACAGCCCTTGAGTGCCTGTAGACTTTGCACACACACCTCTGCTACCCATAGATACCAAGGGATTGATGTACTAAATTCCAAATGATGTTAGGCTAGAACAAAATGACTCTTAATGGACATATAGACCTGTGTTAATAATGTGTTCTTGACACTATGATGGGCAGATCTGTGCCCAGGGGTTCTGCTCCATCTATGGCACCAACCAAGGACAATATGTGCAGTCATCATCAAACCCCTACCCAGACCTAGCCAAGGGACAGAATATTCTCCACAGTTGAGTGGAGACTGGGGGATTGACTTTCACACAAACTCTGGTGCCCCTTATTTGGCCATGCCCCCTTGATGGGGAGGCCCGATGGCACTCGGAGGAAGGATAGCAGACTACCAAGAGGAAACTTGATACCCTAGCATCATATTCAAGGGGAGGAGGTCCCCATCAGTCACAGTCATAGGGAAGGGGAATGGGGTTGAAAGCGGGATGGAGGGAGGAATGGGAGGATGCATGGGATGGGATAGCAATTGAGATGTAATATGAATGATTTTATTTTTCAATAAAAAATTTTTAAAATAAATAATAATAATAATAATTCTTGGACTACAGACTGGGCTTTAAACTGGGACAGTGTGAGGGATTGTCTTGGTTAAATTAATTGATGGGGGAAGACCCAGCCCACTGTGGGCAACACCATTCCCTAGGTTTATGTCCTAGATTACATAAGAGTGGAAAACATAGGCAAGCATGTATAAATTCTCTGTTGCCCTGACTCTAGATGTGATGTGGCCAGCTGTTCAAAGTTTCTTCCCCCTTGGCTGTGCACAATGAGAGACTGAAATCTGGAATAGTAAGCTAAAATGGAGCCCCTCTCTGAAGTTGCTTTTTGTAAGGATATTTTTTTTTATCATGGCAACAGAGATGATACTAAGCCACATAGACTTTTTTTTTCAAAATATATATTTTCCATACTGTTCATTGAACAAGAGAACATGTATATGGTTGCCTATATTACAATAATCGTTTTGCTATGAAAAGTATCATTACAGTTAGTAACTGAGGCATTATTAATACAAAGGATTTAGGTTAGCATCAGGTAAGGTCTTCCAAACATAAGCGTTTTCAATGAATTTACTCAGTTTCAGTGCTAGCTCTGATGTGAGTCAGAAGAAAGGAAGGGAGATGTGTTAGGATGAGCCAGAAATTCCTTGTCTTGCTTAAATATTTTGTCAGTTAACTAGATTTAAAGCTGCAGAAATGTTACATATTTTTCTCTCACACACCTCTTCTTTCCCTCCCACAGGTTGGCCAAGTGCTCCCTCAGTGAGCAATGTTGGAACTACCTTTCCGACGTCCTTAGGCGGAACAAAACCTTGAGCCACTTAGACGTCAGCTCCAATGACCTGAAGGATGAAGGGCTGAAGGTTCTCTGTGGGGCTCTGATTCTCCCGGACAGTGCCCTGAAGTCACTATGGTAGATTTCTTTGTGGTTGGGTTCTGGGCCCTGTCTAGGAATCTTGAGCTGAAGGGATGGTTAAAATGTTAGGAGGGGGTGCTAGAAGATGAATGACATCATCAGATGGAAAACTGGACCCCAAAATCTGGATAGAAGGGTATATTGGTGATTTTTCTAGTCAGTGTACCTGGGATGAAATACCTGACAGAGGCAACTTAAGGGAGCAGGGTTCATTGTAGGTTATGGTATAGAACAGTCTAATCTGTCCTGGTGGAGAAAAAAATAAATCATGGTGGGGTGGCCTCATGGTGGTGGAAGTAATGTGTAAATGTTCTTCTCAACTTTGTGGATCAGGAAGCTGAGAATGGAACCAAAATCATGGTCTAGGATATAACCCTTAATCCCACACCCAGTGGTCCACATGTACCTGTTGGACCCTAATATTCTAGGTGTCCCACAATCTTCTAAAACAGTGCCCACATCTGGGGACTAAGTGTTTCAGTACGTGAGCCTGTAGGAGACATTTCAAATCCAAAGAAAGAATAAGACATAGAAAGGGGACCCAAAAATATGTGTGTGAATTAATAAGTGTGCATGAAAACTCTACCTTAGAAAGAGGAGTAAACAGTAGTGTAACAAACAGGAAGAAAAAATGACAGAGCTCTTTAAAATTGAGAGGTATTTCAGTTGGTTTTTTTTTTTTTGGAGGGGGTTGGAATGCTAAGTAGATTAGTATTCCACAATCAAATGACTTTCTGTGAGAAATCCAGATGCGTGGGACTTGGGAGAACAGTGTTACCTAATCTGTTGTGAAATCTCAGAGTCCCGACATTTTTGTCCTCTTTAAGAAAGGAACAAAATGAGAGTACGTGGTGGAATGTGTTTTTCCATCTCATGATGGCTTTGGCTGTTTTAGAAACTAAAAACTGCTGTAGATGTCAGATACAATATATTTGTAAAACATTAAAAAGTGTCTATGATTTCCCAGCCCTGTAAAGATCAAAGAAAAAGCAATTCAAAAGTATAAACCACTTGAGGTCTCTAAAAATGCTGAATATATATTTAAAAATCTGTTGGGAGAGGGACAGTCAGCTTTTTCCAATGGAATGACACTTAGTATAACAGCCACACTCCAGGATGGCCCCCCCCCCATACTCAGGAGTAGTAGTTGGCCATCACAAAGTGGACTCCATGCTTTATGGCTTTTTTTTTTTTTTTTGGTTAGTTGATTTGGCCAAAAAAATGGGCTAGAATGGCACTTTCAAAAATCCAAAAAAACATAAGTAAGTACCTTAAGCATATGAAGTGGACAGCCTCACTCAGAGTGTTCTTGCAGGTGACGTCGTTGCATGAGAGCTGGCGAGATGGCTTAGCAGTTCAGAGCACAAGCTCCTCTTGATCTAAGCCCAGTTCCCAGCACCTAAGTCCAGAGCCTCATGACCTTCTGTAACTCCAGCTGCAGGAGCCCAGACCGCCTCCTCTGGCCTTTGTCGGCACCTGCTTCCGTGTGGCAGGCACATGCACAAAGACAGACGTGGTTTTTTTTTAACAGTATCAGAAGAAATCAGACAGAATGGGCTGCTCAGAAACAAGCCCATCCACTGCTGTTCATACAGCAAAAACAAATAGTTCAGGGGAAGAGTGGACTTGCACAGGCGTGCCCAGTCAGCCGTCATCCATGTGGATGGCGAAGGCTGTGACGCAATGCCGTCTTTCTTCCCTTGATGTAGGGTATAGCAGCCTTGAAAGCTGCGCAGTAGCCATCCACTCCATTTTCACAGAAGTTACCCATAGTCAACGATTCCTTAAAAGTTTTAGTTAACATAACATTTTACTATTTAACATCATGTTTTAACTTTTCAAAAGTTTTATTTTTACTTCATTTTGTATGTGCTTCTGAGCGCATGTGTGTGCACCGTGTGCGTGCAAGTGCCTGAGGAGGCTGGAAGAGGGAATCGGATCCCTTGGAACTGGAGTTAGAAGTGCTTGTCAGGGGGCTGACATGGGTTCTGGCAACCAAACCTGGGTCCTCTGCAAGAGCAGTGTGGTCTGAGCCTCTGAGCCGTCTCCAGCCCCTGCTTTAACCTTCACTGTAATGCGTCCCAGTTGATGTCTTCGTGTGCCTGCTTTACTCCGTTGGCCATGTCTGTGGGCCACAGAGATGATGTTTTCTGAGAGACTCCATGCTGTCTGTGGGTCTGGGCATCGCCAAGTCCTCTTCTGATGAGGGAGTAACCACCGCACTGTGATTTTTTTTTTCTCTTGCAGTGTGAGAAATTGTCTCATCACCACTGGCGGCTGCCAGGACCTGGCTGACGTCCTCAGCAGCAACCCGAACTTGACACACTTATACGTTTCCAACAATAAGCTAAAAGACGCTGGTGTGAAGCTGCTGTGTGATGCTATAAAACATCCCAACTGCCACTTAGAGAGTCTTGGGTGGGTGTCATCAAAGTCATGGCTGTGTCTTCAAGGGTGGCAAAAGGTAGCCGATTAATATGCAGAAAGAGAAATTAAGACTCCATCGGGGGGAGGGGCTGGAGAAATGGCTCAGCAATTGACCCAGATGACCCAGGTTCAATTCCCAGCACCCACATGGCAACTCAAAACTGTTTGTGACTCCAGTTTCCAGGGAGCCAACACACCCTCATACAAACACACATGCAGGCAAAACACCAATGCACATAAAATAAAAAGTTTAAACCTCCATAGGGACACCATGGCAGTTAGCAGCATTTGTATTAGTAAGCCACTCCAACACCTCAACCCCGGAAGCAGTGAGCTGGCTGCTGGCTAGTCTAGCCAGGTTTGATTTATTTCAACTGGGCATACTTACAAAACTTGATCATCTATAGGACTGTATATTGGGGCAGCCTAACTGTTGTCATTGGAGGCAGGATAAGCGGATGGTGCATGCAGGGGTGGATGGATGGATGGATGGATGGATGGATGGATGGATGGATGGATAGATATATGGGTGGATGCCAAGATGGATTGATGACTGCATATATGGGTGAATGATTGATGGTTACAGACATAGGTGTATGGTTGTAGTCACTGATGGAAGCATGCATAGGATACATAGCTGTTATGTGGATGGGTGCATAAATGGATACTGGATGGATGCATAGATGGATGCATGGATGCATGCATGGATGGATGTGTGGATGGATGCATGGGTGCATGCGTGGATGGATGCGTGGATGGATGGATGCGTGGATGGATGGATGCATGGATGGATGGATGCATGGATGGATGGATGGATGGATGGATGGATGGATGCATGGATGGATGGATGCATGCATGGATGGATGGATGGATGGATGGATGGATGCATGGATGGATGGATGCATGGATGGATGGATGCATGGATGGATGGATGCATGGATGGATGGATGCATGGATGGATGCATGGATGGATGGATGCATGGATGGATGTCCACTGGAGATGACAGGAGTGACTAGACCACATCTCATTGACTTATTTGTCTGGACTAACTGATGTGGCAAGTGCTTTGGCTGCCATGATAAAAAAAAATAGGCTGAGTGGCTCATAGAGCAGAGATTTGTCTATAAACACAGTTGAAGAGGCTAGAAGTGAGGTCATGCTATCAGCAGGGATGGTTCCTTCAGAGGACCAAGATGGAGTATGGTCCAGGCTTTTTTCATTGACTTGAAACAGGCTGTTGTCTCCATGTATTCACAGTTATACACGATTAGACCTCACCTTATTGTCACCATTTCAATTTAGTTGCCTCTGTAAAAACTCGATGTCTCAAAATCCAGTCCCACGAGACACTGAAGATTAAAATGCCAAACACTTAGTTTTAGTCCGTAGGAGAATGACTCTCAAAGGTTCAAATAAAACCGTGTCAAAGGGCTTGAGGTGTAGGCTCAGAACTCACCAGCCCTTGCTCCACCAAGTGCAAGGTACAATGTCAGCCAAGGTTCAAGGGCTGGGACAGCAGACTATTAGTGGAACTGTTTGTTCACCACAAACATAGACGTGGAGACTGGGCCATTGTGGTCACATATTGTCAAAGAAGAGAAAATTTGATGTTGGGAACACTGGGCTTTTAAGAGACTGTCTTCAGAGGCTATGGAGTGAGTTTAGGCTAAATGACTTGTCACCTCCCATCCTGACGTGGAACTGTATCTTTCGTTGCAGGGTGGAAGCCTGTGAGTTAACTAGTGCCTGTTGTGAGGACGTTGCTTCTGCTTTTACCCAGTGTAAGACCCTGTCAGATATCAACGTGCTGGAAAACGCCTTGGACCACAGTGGGCTGGCTGTGCTGTGCGATACCCTGAAACAGCGAATGTGCACCCTGCATATACTTGGGTGAGCCGCCCTCTGTTCTCCTTGGTGGGAAGTGTCCTTAGAGCTAAGGAGGGAGTAACTGAAATCTGAAATGTCCATTGAATAATATTGTTTAAGAGAGAAATAAGAGCTGATGGGGAGATGGCTCAGTCCGTAGAGTGCTTGCAAAACAGGCACAGGGACCAGAGTTTGATCCACTGAAACTACATGAAAAAGCCAAGGCATGTGGCTTTGTACTTGTCATCTCGGTACTGGAGAGGTAAAGGCAGGAAGATCCTTAATGCTCACCGGCCCCACCCAGTCTATTCCAATTGGTGAGTTCCAGACCAAATGAGAGATCCCCATCTCAAAAAATCAAGAATTATCACTGAGGTTGGTCTCTGGTACCTGCATGCTCGCTCTCTCTCTCTCTCTCTCTCTCTCTCTCTCTCTCTCTCTCTCTCTCTCTCTCTCACACACACACACACACACACACACACACACACACACACACACACACACACACACTCTGCAAGTAATTCAATAATAAGGTCATTGGACACTCCACAAATAATCACGCCACTATTGCACAAGGAAGCAGATCTTGTCATGAAACCCACCCCTCCCTCAGGGACTAGAGGCAGTTAATTGCTGCTTGAGGGAGGGGATGCTGTCAAATATTTTAAAAATTCAAGGTAGAAATAAGTTCAAGTAATGTCCTCTCACTCGAGGGGACATTGGATTAAGTATAAAGCCCTCCCTTGCTCTGTGATTGGTGAGTGCCCAAGTCCTGGTAGCTTTTTGTACTATTATAACAATGATATCTAAGTATACTTTTATATATAACTTACATTTATGACACAGACAGTCCTGACTTAAGATTGTTTGGATCTGCAAGATGAAGGCATGCTCAGCCATTCATTTTTTTCCTTCCAACACAGTAGCCAATTATGACATGAGTTATTCAACATTTAAATATTGGTCTTTATGTTAGGTGAGTAGATTTTTGCCCACCTAGAGACTAATGTGAGTGCTCTGAGACCATTTAAGATAGTCTAAGCAAGCTATGGTGGTCCACTTGTGGAGAAAGGCTTATATAATACACTTGTCATATAAGTATGTGATTCTGACTACTATACATTGGCATAAGATATATGTAATGTATATCATTATAAATATGATATATATAAACATGATAAATATATTTATATAAATATGTTTATAAAATATGATACATGTTATATAATATTATTTTTATAATCCTCAGCATTTATCTTTGTGACTTGGTTTTTTTTTCCCTGTGGTTTTCAAGCCCTATAGGAGATCAAGGTAATCTTTGTGAAAATATGTGAGTTCAGGTGCACATGTGTGTGTAGACTGTGTACACAAGTGTGGAGACCAAAGGGCAGTTATTTTTGAGATAGCATTTCTCAATGGAACCTGGGACTAACCAATTCTAAAAGACTGGTTGGCCATCAAATAGTAAGGATTTGTCAGTCTCTGATTCATTGGTTCTTGGACCATAGGCATATGATACTATTCCAAGTTGTTGTTGTTGTTGTTGTTGTTGTTGTTGTTGTTGTTGTTGTTTTCCAAGACAGGGTTTCTCTGTATAATAGCCCTGGCTGTCCTAGACTCCCTTTGTAGACCAGGTTGGCCTCAAACTCACAGAGATCCACCTGCCCCTGCCCCCTCCTACAAGTGCTGGGATTAAAGATGTGCGCCACGATGCCTGGCTTTTTTTTTTTAAGATTTATTTATTTTGTTTATTGCATATGAGTGCTTTATCTGCAGAAGAGGGTATCAGATCACATTATAGATGGTTGTGAGCCACCATGTGGTTGCTGGTAATTGAACTCAGGACCTCTGGAAGAGCAGGCGGTGCTCTTAACCACTGGGCCATCTCTCCAGCCCAGCCTGGCTTTTTTTTTTTAATTTGTTAATTTTTATGCTGTGTGTATGGATGAGTACCACAAGTTTGCAGTACCTGAGGAGGCCACAAGAGGGAGCAGAGTCCTCAGGTACTGGAGTCACAGACCGTTGTTAACTGTCATGTGGGTTCTGGGAACATAAACCCAGAACTCTTCCTCTGGAAGAGCAGTCCATTGCTCTTAACTACTGAGCCATCTCTCCAGCTCCTATTCTCAGCTTTTCATGTGGGTGTTGGGGGACTAGCCTCAGATCCTCATATTTGTGTAGCCAATACTTCCCTGGGAGAGCTCTTTCCCCAGACCCACCCCCCCCCCAAGATAGGGTCATTTTAAGTAGTTATGAAGCCACTCACTTCTAGAAAAGTGAAACCTTGTTGGGGTGTCCAACCTTCTGACACTGCAACATGGCACACACACAGTTCACATTCAAAAACTGTGCAGGGTTTTTTTTTGAGTCAATACCATGCTAGACCTTTTCATGGCTGCCCCTTTTTTGCATATGACCCGCGGGCTGCAGGTTGAATATGCCTACCAGATGTTGGGTTAAAATGTTTATATCTCAGCTGGGCCTGGTGGCACCTGCCTTTAATCTCGGCACTCAGAGAGGCCGTCAGGTGGATCACTGTGAGTTCAAGGCCAGCCTGGTCTACAAAGTGAGTCCAGGATACACAGAAACTATGTATCAAAAAACAAACAAACAAACAAACAAACCAAAACAGTTTCTAGCTCTAGCTGTCTCTGCTAGAAGGAAGACACAGGCTCACTTCCTTAGGATTTTCTCTCACAAATTACCCCATCCCCTGGAAACATTAAGTACCTGCAAGATTTCTTTATTACTTGGTGTTGGCTAGAGGTTGAGAGGGTACGAAGCTGGAGTGAACGCATAAGGAAGTAGAAAAAGGTTAAGTTATCTGTCATTTTCTGAGCTGTCCAGCTCTGCATTTGACTCCAATTCAGCCATGTTTACTCTGCACCCTAAGGTAAGATGCCAGTTCCTCTGATTATGAGTCTTTGATCTATAAAGTAAGAGTTGTTATTTGACATGAGATATTCAAAAATATATAGGTGTCTGATAGTGTGGTGGAGATTGTGAATCAATAAATCTTCTTTGTTTCTTCTTGTCCTCTTACACCACCATGGAAAGTCTCAGAGAGATGGGTATTACAGTTAACACCTGTCCAGGAGCATGGTTCATTCTCACAGGACAAATCTACTTGAAACATAAAATTATACAGAACTAATGGTTTGAATGAAATGTCTCCCATAGGCTCAGATATTTGAATACGTGGTCCCCAGTTGATAGTGTGATTTGGGTAGGTTTGGGGGGCAGAGGAGTGTGACCTTGCTTGAGGAAGAATGTCACTAGGACCAGCTTTGAGATTGCAAAGGTTTGTACCATTCCTAGTGTGCTCTCTCTGCATTGCCCTGTCCTTGTGGCTCAGAAAGTGAGCGTTCAGCTTCCTGCTCCTGTTGCCACTTTTCTCTGCCACAAAGGTCCCCGTGGAACTGTGAGGGTTTGAAGCAAATAGACCCATCCTTCTGTATGTTGCCTTCTTCATGGTCTTTTATATCATAGTAATAGAAAATTAACTAATACAGAACTAAAACAGAGACAGGAACATGGGTGTGGGGTGTGTGTGTGTGTGTGTGTGTGTGTGTGTGTGTGTGTGTGTGTGTGTGCGTGCGCGCGCATGCACCTGCTGTGTGTGAATGCACATGCGTGAGAACAGTCAGCCAGAGGCTATATGTCCAGATACACAGATCATGGAAACAGTTACTGTTCTGGGCTTGTAGGAAAAAAAAAAGAACTCCTCAAGCCTTTTCCAAGTCTTCTACCCCAAAACCATAAGGCTTAGCTGGAATCGGTGCTTCCTCCCACCATTCCGGATGTTGACATCAAGTTGAAGTAGACCACAGTTGGCTTGTGGGGTTCACCGCCCTGAGACGGCTAAGGCAGAAGCTGTGAAGAGGCTCAGTCGAGTAAAACACTTGCAGCAGACGTCTGAGGGCCTGAGTCCAGATCTTTAGTGCCACATAAGAAAGTTGATTGTGGTCTCATGTGTCTGTCGCCTTCGGGCTGGGGAGAAGGGTGGAGACAGGAGGCTCCCTGGAGCTTGATGGCCAGCCAGTCCATGAGTGACAGGTTCAGGGACAGACCCTGTCACAAAAATATAAGGTAGAAAACAGTTTAAGACCCCTGACATTGACCTCTGGCAGGCACACACATGCACACACACACACACACACACACACGCACACACACACGCACACACACACACACACACACGAGCAAGCCAACAAATTAAATTTTTCCTTCATTTAAAAAAATGTGTATGGGTATTTTTCCTGCATGGATAATCTGGCTTGGAAGCCAGAAGATTGTATTAGGTGGAATATTAGAGTTACAGATGACTGTGAGCCACAACGTGCAGAATTGAACCTGAGTCCTCTCTCTGTAAGAGCAGCCAGTGCCCTTAACCACTGAACGATCTCTCCGGTCCACAGATCAGTTTTTAGAATCTTAATGTTAATAAACATGTGTCTTCTCACAGCATGAGTGTGTCACCCCGTTCAGAGGCAACATCGGGGTCTCTGGAATGTGGCTGTGGGAAAAAAGTATGGAGGGAAAACGAGATGTTGGAAAGCTCAGAAGGAAGGGCAAGGGTCTGGAAAAATGGCTCTTTATTAAGAACACTTGCTGTTCTTGCAGAGGACTCAGCATCAGCTCCCAGCACCCAACCTGACACCTCACAACTGCTCCCAACCATAGTTCCAGAGGATTCGATGACCTCGTCTGACTCCCACGGGCACCTGCACGCATGTGGTGCCCAAATTAAACTCACACAGGCACGCCCAAACACAGAAATAGTAAACATTTTAAATCTTAAAAAGAAGACTGAGTTAATTAAAGCTGTTTGGTTTTTTTTTTTTAATATCTTTCTAGAGTGCATATTACTGAATCTGATATGGAAACCCGGACGTTTCTGATTGCTGAAAAAGCGAAAAGCAGTGTGTAAGCAGAAACAGGAAACAAGGGTGAATATTCGGACGCAAGAGACATGGGCCTATTCTGACCCCAAACTGCCTCCTAAAGAGAGAGAGTGAGAACCCTTACTTTGGCCTATTGTATACAAAAGTTACAATCACTAGCATTCCAATGAGATTATGATTTCTTCGCCCTTCGCTCAGATGCACTTTGCAAGATAGGTGTGACTTTTTGTTTGCACTGTGGTGTCAGACAGGGCCATTCAAAGACCTTCATGCTAAAATGACCACCTTATTTTTTTTTTACTACCTTATAATGAATTTCTTTTCCCCCCCACCCACACTGGTATCTTAAGCACCCAATAAAGCATTAAGTATCTTTAACTGCTTTGAAAAAAAATCTCTTGTTTTCTTACTTTCTTTCTTTTTTATTTGTGTATTTATTTATTTACTTATTTATTCACTTTACATCTCAGTCGTAGCTCCCTCCCTCCTCTCCTCGCTGTCTCACCCCCTTCCTCCATCCCCTTCCCCTGTTCCTCAGATAAGGGGAGCCCCCCCCCCACTTCCCATCCACTCCAGTCCATCAAGTCACATCAGGACTGAGTGTGTCCCCTTCCCCTGTGGCCTGACCAGACAGTCCTGCCAAGGGGGAAGTGATCAAAAAGCTGGCATCATCAGAGTCCATATCAGAGACAGCCCCATCGCCCCTTATACAGGACCCACATGAAGCCTGAGCTGCCCATACGCTCCATCTATGTAGAGGGCCTAGGTCCAGTCCAGGCATGGTCCTTGGTTGGTGCTTCAGTCTCAGCAGGCCCCTGTGGGCCCAGGTTAGTTGGCTCTGTTGGTCTCCTTGTGGCGCTCTTGTCACCTCTGTGTCCTTTCATCCTTTCCCCCGCTTTTTTTCACTAGACTCCCTATGCTTTGCCCAATGTTTGGCTGTGAGTCTCAGCATCTGTTTTGAACCACTGCTGGGTGGAGCCTGTTTAGAGGACGGCTCTGATAGACTCTCCCGTCAGCAAGCATAGCAGATAATTGTTAATAGTGTCAGGGGTTGGCTGTCTCCCATGGGGTGGGTCTTGGGGTTGGGCCAGGCATTGGTTGGACATTCCCTCAGTCTCTGCTCTATCTGCTCTATCTTTATCCCTGCACATCTTGTAGGCAGCGTAAATTTCGGATCAAAGTTTTTGTGGGTGGCCCGGTGTTCTCTCTCCACTGCAAGTCTTGTCTAGTTAGAGGGTGCTCTTTTCAGTTTGGAAATCTCTTACAATCAGATTTGCCTTCTGGTGGATTTCTGGAGCATGGTATAGGTCCAGGCAGGAATGGTATCGTAGAAGGTTGTTTGGGGAAATTTTAATTGGCTGTGCATAAGAAGCCTTTAGCGGAGAGTCTAGACTGAACACTCAGTGAAAACTGTTGCTGTTTTGTATTTTGTATTAAGGAGGGGGAGACCTGGTGGCACTCAGAGGGAGGACAGCAGGTTACCAAGAAGAGACTTGATACCCTATGAACATATACAGGGGGAGGAGGTCCCCCTCAGGAACAGCCATAGGGGAGGGGAATAAGGGGAAAATGGGAGGGAGGGAAGAATGGGAGGATACAAGGGATGGGATAACCACTGAGATGTAACAAGAATAAATTAATTTTAAAAAATTAAATAAATAATATATATAAATTAAAAAATAATAATAATTTACACATTTTCCAAGTCTCCTGACTTCTACTTTCAAACGTTAATGCATATACATAGGCATGTGTGCACATGAGTGTCGTTACCTGTAAAGGACACAAGAGAACATCGGATTCCTTGGATCTGGAGTTACAGGCAGTTATAAGCTGTCCTTCAAGGGTACCGGGAACTGAACTTATGTCCTGCAAGCATCGTATGTGAGCTTAACTGCTGGGTCATCTCTCTGACCTCTCATCTATCTTGACTTAGGAAGATGATGGTCATACTGAGAGCTTGAGAAAGGCTGATCTCACTTGATTCTCAGTCCTCCCAGCAATCTAATTAGGATTTTTTTTCTCTTCTCTTTCCGGATAAAGGCATTTTTATATTTTTTATTAGTTCTTTGAGAATTTCATGCAGTGTTTTGGTCATATTCGCTCTCCCTCCCGCTTAACTCTTCCCATCTTCCTCCTCTTCCCACCCAACTCTGTGTCATCCCCCAGCGCCTGTTGCCTCAGCGCCAACATGTGTTCTCGAGGCATTCTTGGTGACATGGTCGTCCGCTGGAGCATGGCCAGGGCCTACGCTCTTAAAGAAAACTGACCCTTCCCTCCAGCATCCAACGGTTAAAAGAACGTCATGCCAACTCCACTCTCCATGCCGGGGATTGGTCTTAATTTAGGCTTACGTATGTCTCAGGCATGCGAAAAGCACATTTTTATAGAAATCACTCGTTCCTTCTACCTAACGCTACAAATAAGCACAAATTCCCTTTGTAACCACACCCTGTCTTATTCCCCTCCTCCTAAATTCCACAAGTAACCCTGTCATAAGACAAGTGAATGGTCTTATAGCATCATTCATGTAGACTTAACCAAGACCTTGAATGATATAAAACATTGACTTTTTTTTTCAGTTATATAGAAGATACCACTTCTTCAAGTTGTCAGTGTTGTTAGTCTGGCCCTGCAGCTACTTACATGTACCTATCAGCACAGACAGAGTGGGTGAAAAAACATAGACAACACATTTAAATGTGTATATACACATATGCATATATCCCTGTGTGGCTAGACTAAAAGCAAAAGTCTATATGAGATTTGTGTGTGTATATACATATATACACACAAATATATAGGTGCACAAATAATGCCATTTTTAGTGGTGTTTTAAAATGTTTAAGTGGGGTTGGTGAGATGGCTCAGCAGGTGAGTGTTCTTCCCACCTACATGGATAGCCTCAGCTTTGTCTCTGAAACTCTCATGGTGGAAGGAGAAAAGTGACTCCCAAAAAGTAGGCCTCTGACCACACACAAAATAAATGTACAAAAAAAGTTTGTTTATGTGACCAGGTATGGTGTTGCACATCTGTGATCACAGTACTCTGGAAGTGGACGCACACCGCTCGGGAGTTCAAGGTTATCCTTGACTACATAAGGACTTTAAGGCTAGCCTGGGCTACGTGAGACCCTGTCTCAAGCAAAATCCCTATTTAGGGGACATAGGCATGAAATCTCACCACAAGCTAAGCTGATAACTGATACTTCACAAGAGAAGAGTGGATTTTCTTTAAAGGTGTGGCCACTGATAAGGCTTCCATACCCCAGTGGAAGGCCAGATACCCAAGAGTATGTGGGCAGCAGAAATTGTACGTAAGGCTATTCAAAAATGGACACAGTTTAGTGGCAAAGCATTGTGTGACACTACAACTAGAGGGACATGAACAAGTTCTGTTCTATCCAGATAGGGAACCAATGACAGAATACATATCACCAGTGTCCAACGTTGGTGAAGCAGTGAGTTTTATTGGGGTTACTGACAGGAGAAGACATGGCTCAGTCTGCTTCATCACCAAAGCCCACACTGGCACAGGTGACAGCTCATGTCACAAAGCTAGGAGCCTGCAGCACACTGCACAGCCTGCAGACAGCTCAGCAGGTTGGAGAGCGGCCTCTGTAGGCAGCTGGCCAGTCTCTGTCTTTCCTCTTCTTCTTCTCCTTATTCTCTCTGTCTCTGTCTGTCTCTCTGTCTCTGTCTCTGTCTGTCTCTCTCTCTCTCTCTCTCTCTCTCTCTCTCTGCACTGAGCAGCACTGTAACTTCCAAGCTGCTAGTGTGGTCTCTGGAGCTTGAGAGACAGAGCAGGAGCTACATACTCCACAGTCTTTACTGTTACTCTTCAGTGGGGAGGGGCCTAATGAATCTGGTCAGTTTCAGGGCCTTTCTGGAGTAATTTTGCATTATTTACTTTCTGTCTTAAGGAACTCATACAGGGTGGAGTTGTTTCAACTCCACATAGAACACTTCTCTTGTTTCACTTCCATGTGAAAACCCTATCCTAGCTGGGCGTGGTAGTGCACACCTTTGATCCCAGCACTTGGGAGGCAGAGACAGGCAGATCTCTGTGAGTTTGAGGTCAGCCTGGTCTACAAAGTGAGTCCAGGACAGCCAAGGCCACCCAGAGAAACTGTCTTGGAAAAAAAAACATCCTGTCCTAAAATACCCCGTTTTCACCTCACTTTCAAATCCTGTGTTTTACGAACTTTCTCTCCAAGGAAACAGGTTTTTAATCTCAGAGGAAACTGTTTCTCACAACAGTGGAAAAGGGAGGGATGGATCTGGGACAAGTTAGAAGAGAGGTGAATTGTGATCAAAATACATTGTACAAAATATTCAAAAGAATTAATAAATGAGAAAAATTTTGTATATGTATTCATGCTTATTTTTTTTAACCTGATGAAGGGGCTCTGGCTAATTCAAGTGCACGGCTCTGGCAGTCCCTGCCCTTCTACCACATTCCCTCTGCCTTGCTTAAAAAAAAAAACCCTTCAATTAAATTCTTAAAGCTAGCCACAATGTCCGTTCCCTTACTTGGCCAATCCCTCCTCCTCAGGCTGACGACCGAGGTCCAAGCTATCAAAGTATTGAAGTGCAGCAATCAAAAGCCCCTTTGGGCTCATCCAATCAACATGCCCAATCAAAATTAAATACGTCATCTTATCATGGGACTTTCCATTTTACCTTTATAGGCTGCCATTTTCCTCTGTGTCACATTGTCCCTTCTCTGCCCAGAGGCAGTCGTTTCCCTCTTGGACAAATCCACCTCCTCTCTCTCCCTTGTTCTGCCCCCTTCTCCCTTGTCCTCTGTCTCCTGTCTTTGTTTCTTACTCTTGCTTCTGTCCCTCTGGGGAAAAGAACTCTCCTTTGGGCTGAGAACTGCGTTTTAGAGATCCTGAGCCAATACCAATCGTAGTACCCGACATGTAGAATACACATGATTACAGATACTTGATTTTCATACCTATTTTCCAGGAGTGGTTAGTTCTGTTGTTGTGTTTGTCTGTTTATGTTTTAGGGGGGTGTGGGCTTTTTGGGTTGTTTTAGTTTGGTTTGGTTTGGTTTTGGTCTTGGCTTATTCAAGACAGGGTTTCTCTGTTTAACAGCCCCCGTGTTATAATACAAGAATTGTGTGCTGGAGGGATGGCTCAGAGGTCAAGGGCACCGCCTGCTCTTCCAAAGGTCATGAGTTCAAATCCCAGCAACCACATGGTGGCTCACAGCCATCTATAATGAGATCTGGTGCCCTCTTCTGGCCTGCTGGTACACATGCAGGCAGAGCACTGTATACATAATAAATAAATCTTTTTTTAAAAAAGAATTGCCACACAAACCACTCAAGCACCAATGTCAGTGAGATATTGATGGTTTATTGGAATGCCACACCACAAAACTGACCATGGCCAGGGACATAGTGGACTCAGGAGCCAAACTGTGCCATTGGTCTGCTTCTTAGGCGGGATTTTGATAAGAAAAACTGTAACCGGGTAACCAGGTGGGAAGCAATGGGGAGGGCAGCATTACATCACTTTGATTAGCTAAATACAAGAAGAATAGATTTTGTTACAAGCATAATGTATCCAGATAGCTAGACAAAGTATTTTAATCTGATTGGCTAGGATATGGGCTTGGAGACTTTCCAGCTTACCTGTTTCCAGCCATTGCAGGAGAAAGGAACATAGCAGGATATTGTGGTTTTGTTTAAGTAGACCATAAATCAATAATTTAAGCAGAATGTTCTACAAGTGTTAAATTCCAAGTAAAAGGCTATTCAAGCTCACAGACAGGTAGAGCTTGAGAACCTAAACTTAACTTTACCTTTATGATCAAAATGGAGACTTAGAGGCAAAATGACTTCTGATGTGTTAAAAGTAACAGCAGTTGTTAACAGAGGAGCTACAGTTATGCTAGGAACTAAAGTAAGTCAACAGAGGGGCTATAGAGTTAAAACAGGTTAAACAGGTTACAACACTGGCTGTCCATGAACTCACTTTGTAGACCAGGCTGGCCTCCAACTCCAACAGCTATATGCCTGCCTCTGCTTCCCGAGTGCTGGAATTAAAGG